>NC_056726.1:1389541176-1389665670 GCF_019279795.1 Protopterus annectens
AGAGTGGACTATTGAAGATAAGGAAGAAATTATGTATTGTTACTGTTATGCAAGAAGCCCTAAATTTCCAGACAGAAGATATTCAAAAAGATTAAGAGGAAATTAGAAGAAAGAAAAATGTGTGTACAAGAAAAACTGTCAAAAGCTTCAAATGCAAATTTGTATTCTTTAATACAACAGATCCGTGAAAAACATTACATAGACCAAGAAACAGTGGGTCATTTGGAATAAGAAGCAACAGAAGAAGTGTAAAAATATAAAGAACAAACCCTAGAAATGTTTGAAAGGTCTAAAAAATAACATGGACCTTGGATAGAATGACAGATCTGATATAGTGCAATATTTATGCAAAGGAGAAAGCCAAACTAAACAGTACAAATAAGTAGCTTCAAAGATATTTGAAGAGAAATATAGGCAAAAGCACCCAGATATAGAAAATTTCACAATGCAAAAAATAAGGTCACAAATGCAGAACAGATTAGTAAAGTAAAAGTTAAACAAATAGAAGCTGAAGTTATGGAATACCTGCAGAGTGAAGGAGTTAGTGTTGAAAGTCTAACACAGGTTATGTCACAGCATGATGGAACAATGAGTCCCCAAAGTAAGAAGAAACAGAAGGAGCAGGATACATCTGAAGTAGAAATATGGACATGGGAAAAAGAGCTCTAATATTGTGCAATATTTATGCAAAGGAGAAAGCAAAACTAATCAATACAAAAAAGCAGCAGCAAAGATATTTGAAGAGAAATACAGGCAAAGGCATCCAGATATGGAATATTTCACGATACAAAAATAGGAAAACAAAGGCGGAAGTAGAAAAGTGGATTAGTAACGGAGAAGTTAAAGAAATAGAAACTGTAGTGATGGATTACCTGTGAAGTGAAGGATTTAGTGTAGAAAATCCAACTCTGGTAGTGTCACAGCATGATGGAACAAGTCCCTAGATTAAGGAGAAACAGGTATTATGGGAAGAATCTGATCACTTGCCACATGAAGATACTCTGCAGCTTTCAGAAGGAAACCAGTACAAAAGTTCAGTTGGAGCTGTACAGCAAGAGAAGGAGCAGGAAACAGTGGCAACTTTGATGCAGTTAATATTTTGGAATGATAGGCCAATGAGTTCCCATATGAAACTGCAACGGATGATGCAGGCTATAGCTGATGAGAGTATGTCACAGGAAAACATTCTAGAACTTTCTGTAAAATGCCCACATATTTTAGTGTCTCACTGCTGTTTTTTTCCGTTGTTTAAAACATTTTTAGTGCTTCCCGCCTAAGTTAGTGTAGTTAGTAGCTGTGGCATAGTCTAGATACAGGTTTGCTGCATCTGGGACTGTTTGTAGTGGCTGTTGTATTCTAAGCACATTTTCCAACACATCTTTGATTGGAAGGGGCCCTTTTGTACACTTGTAAGAGAAGTGTGCTGTTTGAAACCCGTCTAGTGAAAGTTGATTGATCCAGGGCTTGGAGTAAGCACTCTCATTGGTTCTTTTGATTTTTTTTTAAAGTTTTTTTAAGTTTTTAGCTTCTGGTATCTAAGCCCCGCTGTCGAGCAGTTTTCTGCTTATTTGCACATTGCACAGCACCAAACACTGCTGCGCAATTGTGTGCCATAGCCAGACAGATCATTTTGACAAGTTTTCCCTTAGCTACAGTTGTAGCACATTATTGTAATACTCATCCTTAGTAAATGTCTGGTCTAAGATGTATTGCTAGTGAGCTGTGACCTATTAAACCATCAGCCAAAAACCCTGTCAGAAATATCCATCTACAGAACACCTCCTCGATCAATCCTGAAAGCACTCCCCTTTGTGATAACAGTTATTCAAACCTAGCATTATGGACAGTTGGACTACCCTTGTTTCTCCTACTAGCCTTGTTGACTTGGGTCTCCCGAGGCTGTGTAGCAACTGTCTCAAGTACACTGACAACTCTCTGTTAATAACACACTCTAGTAGTGAGTGCGAGAGATGTATCTACACCAAGAATCTTGAATCCCTGCTGTCTAGCACTTGAAACAGTAACATTGAAGAGGTTGTCAACTCACCCACCACTACTCATGAACATAGTACCACTACTCATACACACAGTACACATCCAACACATAAGTCAACATATGTGGAGGTTCTCTCAAAAAACATCAGAGACCACCAAAATACAAGACTGCTACAGCTAACACAGTTCCCACAGCACCCAAGACACATAGCAACACCACTGTCTCACTTACCAAGTCCTCAAGGTGTATCACTCATAAACCAAATTTTCTTGTCATTAGAGACTTCATAGTGAGACACATGGATGTCTTACTCATCAGGTTAGATAAGGAGAAAGTCACAGTCAGCTGCCTGTGATTTGTGAGATCACGCATGCACTCAGGTCTCCCTGCAACAACTACCATTATGACTCTACTAGTAACCAAAAAACAGCAAAGCAGCAACAGCAGTACTCCAATGAAGGTCTATCCCACAGCAGTATACCAGGATAATAGGAAACACACAGCTCCCAGCAATACAAATTGAATAAAACTTTATTGGATTAAAGCGCTTTTTGTTTCACCATGTGAATAAATAATCTACTCATTGTTGTTCTTAAATACCCATAGTGGGTTGGTACAAATTTAAAATCAATCATCTCACTGGATGCTGGTTCCAGACAATTCATGTAAATAACCATAACAATTCACAGAATTTTAAAAGTTAAAGTGCATGTTTTTTATATTCCATAAACAACCACTTTAAAAATATACACTTTGAAAATATGTATACTCATGAATGCAGTATTAAATATTTGATGTTAAGTTGGCCTATCTCGCCTTCATTCTTGCTGTTTGGGTTTGGAGCCAATCTTCGGCCCAGACTCGGCCTACTTCTATAGCTTGAGAGCTGTTTACTGGCTTGAGGCTAACCCTTATCCCAGAATGCCCAGCATCAGCTACCCAGATCTTGTTTGCCACTTCAGCTGCGAGGTTGCTTCGTTACTAGCTCAGACAGTATAGTTTTTTCTATTATTATTGTTGTTGTTTATTCTCCAGAATTTAACAAGTTTTTGTCTATATAGTTCTTTGTATCCCTTTATTGCCTTTTCTTGTGTGTTGTGCTTTGTTGGCTGTCGCTCCATACTTGCATGCCTTTCTGTTTCCCCTGAACGTGTTTAAATTAGAGAGTCCCCCCCTTAGGACAGCCGTTTAAGTTAGAGGCTCTCCTTTTTTCTTTTTTATTAAAAAAAAAAAAAAGAGTGTTTGCTTCATTAATTTACTTGTTGAAAGATGTCTAAAGAGGCCAACGTTTCCGGCTTCAAAAAGTGTGACTCATGCTGTCAGAAAATGTCTCTGACAGATGGGCACACTAGCTATGTTTATTGTTTAGGGGCTGTGCACCTGCAGGACTCCTGCTCTGTCTGTCATGCATTTAGTCCAAGGGTCCTGCAGGAGCTCAAAAACAAATGAATCCTTCGAGGATTATTGAAACCACAGGATTCCTCGGCTAAAGGTTCTCAGCCAGTGAAATCCTCTAAGTCTGTCAAGCCGTTGGCTCCATCTTCTGAACCGACCCTTGGGCTTGAACAACCAAGCTTGTTGGTGCCGACTAGCATTGACAATACAACTCCTCCCTCAGCACCAACTGCTACCTTGGAGCTGTCTCGGAGCCACAAGCGAGCAAGGTCTCCTTCATTGGAGCCAATCTGCTCGGTGCCACAGTCACCCTTACTAGGAAGTGATTGTAGTCATCGCTCTTCATCCCACTCCTCTCAATCCTCTAGGTTATCGGATCAGGACATGGAGAGAGTAGTCAGCAGGTTGTTTAAGTCACAGGCCCTTGCGAAATTACTTTCCAGCCCACCTCAGCAGGTTGCGGCTCCATCCGCCTCTATCTCCATTCCTCCTCCGACTACACTTAGTTTGGAGTCGGAGACCATGGACGTGCTGATAGTAGAACCGACCATACCGATCACCTTCTCCTCGGTTCTGATGTCAGCTCCGATCACCTCGATTGTTCCATCCATCGAAGGATCTGGGTGTCAAGGCTCTCTCGTCAGCTCTGAGAGGGTGAGTGGCACTGGAACCTTGTCTGACCCCGCTCTTCCTCTTGGAGCTTTGACGCAGGAGAGCTTGGCTCCCACAACGGCCTCGGAGCCATCACCCATGATGCGGAGAAGGCCTCCCATCTCTTCGGAGCTGAAGCTTTCTTTGCCTCGGGGTTGGGACGCCTTCGATATCATGCAGAGTGTGCTGTTCCCTGAAACAGCCCTACTATCAGCCCCATCGGCTCCATCCCTCATGGTGCCTGTGCCAACCTCTGCTCCTCCTCCGGCCCAGAAGCATTGGGAACCTATACCCCAGAACACCCCATTGGGTGATCCCTCTTCTTCTAAGGCCTCCCCTAATCACTAAGAGCAGTGTCCCTGGAAGAAGAAGTGCAAGAGGAAGTACCTAGACTCCCCTGAGTCTGTCACCTCATATACAGACCTGGATACATCGGAAGGGTCCCCATGTCCCCCTCAGAAGATGTTTCCTTTTTGGACATCCTTGAAATGCTTAGGCAGAGGGGTGACTGGTCTTCCCTAGCCCCTACCGAGGATGAGTCTGTACACCTGGAAGCATTCGGTTCCTGACCCTCCACCTCCTGGGTGTCTCCACCTTTTGATCCACTCATGTCTGTAGTGGCTAGAAAGGCTTGGTCAGCTCTGGATTCTGTGGAACCTATGCCAAGGAAACCAAATAAATTCATAACAGCTCCCCAGGACAAACAATTTTTGACTAAAGATGTGCCAGTTAATGCCATGGTGGTAGCAGCAGCCACCAAGAAAGAGTTAGCAGAAAATTCTTCATCTGTCCATCGACCAAACAAATACTGTAGGATGATGGACAGATATAGGAAGCGAATGTTTTCCTCAGCAACCTTCTCCATGAGGTTCCTGAATTATCTCTCTCATTTTACACGACTTCAAAGAAATTGCCGAAAAGAGCTTGGAGATATCCTACAGCTGAGGGAGTATCAGCCAAAATAGCTTCCCAGCTTGTGACTCTTAATTCAATAGTCAACTCCTCCATGAGGCTTATTTCCTATGCAGCCAATGGAGCGAGCAGAGCTGCAGGTACAGGAGTGGCTCTCAGAAGACATGCTTGGCTGCAGTTGTGCCAATTTGTGGAACCCTTTTGAGCGTCCTTCACAAATACTCCCTTTGATGGCTCCTCACTATTTGGGCCTCAGGTGAAAGACACACTTACCAGGTGTGAGCAGGAAGGCAAGACTCTCTCTGCCATGGGAGTCCATTTTTCCACTCCTAACAGACCTTATCCCAAAGGTCAGAGGGGTGGAAAGATGTGGTTTCGAAAATCCCAGGGACCCTTGCCTGACACACGTGGTGATTTTTCCCCCAGGGGCAGCGGGGGAAACAACAACAATGGCAGATGCCACCCTCATGGCAGAGGGGGACAGCAAAATCAGGGTGACAGAGAAACTTTCTCTGCCTAACCCTTCCAGCATCCCTGATGGGTTACCCGACTGCTCACCTCTGGAGGCAGTCGGGGGAAGACTTTCGCTGTACCCAAAAGCCTGGCAAAATATAACAAGAGACAGATGGGTACTATCTAATATATCCGGAGGTTACAAAATTCCCTTCCATCAACCCCCTCTAGAGTCAAAAAGGTCCATCCCAGATGTCCCATCCAATCTAAGGGATCAAGCAGTCATACAAGTCTCAAAACTGCTAGAAAAAAGAGCCATTCAGGAAGTCCCCGCAGACCAACTAGGATCCGGAACTTACTCAAGATTCTTTTTAGTACCAAAAAAGACAGGGGACTGAAGACCAACACTGGATCTCAGCAGATTGAACCAATCTGTACAAAAAAGAAAAGTTCTGTATGGTAGCACTGCAGTCCATTCTCCCCTTTCTGGGTCAGGACAATTGGATGTGCTCTATAGATCTTCAGGATGCGTACTACTATATCAAAATAGACAGATGCTCCAGGAGATTTTTTTGCTTCCAGGTAGGGGCCAGTCATTGCCAGTTCAGAGCTCTGCCCTTTGATCTCACCACAGCCCCCAGGGTGTTCATCAAATGTGTGGCAGTAGTCACGGCTCACCTGAGACGTCAAGGATTCCAGGTGTTTCCCTATCTAGACGACTGGCTCCTCACTGCTACCACCACGCATCAACTCTTAGAGGCACGGGACTATACAATATCAACCTGTACCCAACTAGGCATTACAGTAAATTTCGAAAAATCTGCCTTGTTGCCCTGTCAATCTGTTACATATATAGGAGCAGAATTAAACACAAAACAGATGTTTGCAAGGTTACTGCAGGAAAGAGTTTTCTCTATTCGCAAACAAGTGTCACTTCTAATGCAGAGCAGAAAGATTCAAGTCAGACATGTCCTGCAAGCTCTAGGCTCCATGGCAGCTGCCATTCTTCTTGTTCCATTAGCATGTTACCACATGAGAATCCTTCAGTGGCTTCTTTTCATGCAGTGGTCCTTCCAGGAACTACCCATGTCTCACATGATCCTGATTACAGAAACATGCAAAAGACACCTCTATTGGTGGATGATCTCCCCACTGGTGACTCAGGGCAGACCTTTCATACAATCCCCTCCTGTAGCCATAGTGACCACAGACACCTCCCTGATAGGGTGGAGGGCATTATCTAGGCAGGACAGTCCAAGGCATGTGGCAACCTCACGAGTACTATCTGCATATCAATGTCCTAGAGATGAGAGCGGTGCTCCTAGTGTTGCAAGCTCTTCAAGACTCTCTTCCTTCCGGGACTATTGCGATCCAAACAGACAACATGTCAGTTGTGTGGTACATCAACAAGCAGGGCAGGACCAGGTCCTACCCCTTGTGTCGAGAAGCCCTCAGACTATGGCAATGGGCGGTTTCCTCCTAACGTTTTCTGACAGCAATGCACATCCCTAGGAAATCCAACATTATAGTGGACAGGCTCAGCAGGGCTATCCTCATGCCTCACGAGTGGTCTCTCAATCAGGAAGTTGCGGATCTTATCTTCCGCAAATGGGGCCAGCCTTGCTGCGATCTATTTGCCACTCCCCTCAACAACAAATGCAGCAGCTACTTCTCCCTGCTTCCTCCTCCAGGTCAAACACCCAGGGATGCTCTAGTCCATTATTGGCCTCAGGGACTCCTTTATGCATTTCTCCCATTTCCCCTACTTTCAAGACTCATACAGGAAGCAAAATCATTGGGTTGCAAAATGATCCTCATTGCCCCTATTGGCCTCAACAGATATGCTTTCTGTTCCTGCACCTCTACCTCCTACACCAGCCTTGGATTCTGGACCCAGTGCCAGATCTTTTGATTCATCAGTCAGGCAGGTTACACCAATCCCTTCAGACTCTCAAGCTCACAGCTTGGTTACTCCACTTCCTACCTTAGGCAGGCTCCCAAGTATCTCCCTAGCAGTTTGTGATATTATTGTTTCCTCTCATAAGTCAACTACGAGAAAGACTTATGCTAGCAAATGGAAAAGATTTTCATGCTCAGCAGAATCTAGAAACTTAGACCCCTTTTCAGCCCTAGTCCATCAAATTCTAGAATTTCTAGCAGAGCTTTTTCAGTCGGGTGCAGCTGCTGCTACCATCAGGGTAAAACTGGCTGCCATATCTAATTTTCATATTGGAATTCTTAATTCTAACATAATGTCTCATAAGCTCTGCAAAGCCTTCATGAGAGGAGCATCTCTTCTTAGACCCCCAGTGAAGGATCCACCTCCTTCTTGGGATCTCAATTTAGTTTTGACTTCTTTAATTCTGCCTTCCTTTGAACCAGCAGCATCATGTCCCTTAAAGTTTCTTTCTTGGAAAACACTTTTTCTGCTTGCTATTACCTCAGCTCGATGTGTTTCAGAACTCCAAGCACTCTGTGTTCATCCTCCATATATAGTGTTTCACAAAGATAGAGTTTCTCTAAGAACCAACCCATCCTTCATACCAAAAGTCTGTTCAAAAAACAATTTAAAACAATCCATTGATCTCCCCGTCTTCTTTCCCAGTCATAGCAACAAGGCAGAATACAGTCTTCACCAACTGGATGCGCATAGACAATTACGTTTTTAACTTCCATAGGACTAAAGTGCTAAGAAAGTCAGACCAGTTATTTCTCTCCTATGTTCACAATAAGCAAGGCCTTCCAGTTTCTAAGGTGACCTTATCCAAATGGTTATCTGACACCATTGCCTTTATTTATCATTTAAGGCATAAAGATCTACCAGCAAAACCAAAAGGTAATTCTACTAGAGCATTAGCCACTTCTGTAGCCTTTCAGTCTAAATTGCCCATAGATTCAGTTTGTGCAGCTACCACTTGGGCAAACCCTCATACCTTTATCTCTCATTACAAAGTAGATGTGGTCTCCCGGAGCAGGGCTTCCTTTGGTTCCACTGTTCTGAAGAGTCTGTTCCAATGAGCCACCTTGGGTCTTTAGGTGCTAGGGACGCTGTCACAAACAGCAAGAATGAAGGCAGGATAGGACAACTTAACATAAAGAAGTTATGTACCTACCATAATGTTCCATGTTAGTTGTCCTTCATCTCGCCTTCCTTCTTGCGTCCCCCCTCCTTCCCCCTTCCTGGAGGATTGAGAGGAGTTCTCTATGGTTTCACTGGCTGATTTCCTTTTTCTTGATTCACATGCCAGGTAAACTTTGGCAGTTTACTCTGATCTTTTATTTTGGTCAGTTTTTAGGTTACTGGTTACTTTATATGTCTAGTGTGCGCTATCACAAACGAGATCTGGGTAGCTGACGCTGGGCATTCTGGGATAAGGGTTAGCCTCAAGCCAGTAAACAGCTCTCGAGCTATAGAAGTAGGCTGAGTTGGAGCCGAGGATCGGCTCCGAACCCAAACAGCAACAAGGAAGGCGAGATAAAGGACAACTAACATGGAACATTATGGCAGGTACGTAACTTCTTTTTATTTCGTGTTCTGGTGTAAATAAGAAAAAACAGTGCACAAAAAGTGCATCTAATAGTTCTAACTTTTTTATTTATGTTGCTTCACCTACACCAGTACTCTCATTTTTAAGGCAGGAACAATAGAGAAGTGATCATTTAACCCTCGACTGGTGCAGGCGTCAAGCTGGAGTTGCCATATTAACTCCCAAAGCTCTAACTGGGTCTCCCAGTCCCCCCCCCCGTTCAGAGGGTTTAGTTGCTCAGTAACCCAAAATCTAAACTGTGCATTTTTACATAACACACCATGTCTGTATAAGGCATTAGTTTCCTTTTTCTTGTGAATATCATGGATGTGTTATGTATATCCTATTTTTCAGACTTCTTTCAGTTTTTAATATATAATAGGCATAACATAAAGAGCAATAAACCAAATAAAGCACACCCTTGGTTTGACAGTTGTAATAACCCTTCACTAGCATAACCTTATTTCTGTTAACATGACTGCAGCTTGGAATGGAAAGCTCACTTTTGTTGGCAATAAATCTGCATTGGAAACAATGTCCACATGCAAAAGTTCCTACTTTCCTTCTAGCCCTTCCAGTAGTGTTGTTTACCTTATGGTTATGCTCAAACACCCTTTTTAAATTTGCCCCCCTCCTAAAACAAAATTTTAGGGGGAAAGGAAATGCTTTTAAACTATTGGACATAATTTTAAACATCTCCGAGTATTTACAAATGGTCTGTTTAATTTTGATCGTATCTTGGTTAAATGTAAGTACAAAAAACTGATCATCCCCACTGTTATCTTTCTTGGTGTAATTCTTCCCCTCTGATATTTTATTCCTATCCTCTAGTGGCACCCAGGGGTGGATGCGGGGTGTTAACTTCAAAATTCAACAGGGGTATATATTTAATACCCCACCCAGTACACACTTCATCTTTTATGGTATTAATCAAGTCAGGAGGGTAACCCCTTGCAATAAAGAAACCTTTATGGTTTCAATCTCCTTAAACAGATCTTCTTTAAGAGAAGTTATTTGAACTGCCCTAACCATCTGTCCTTTCATGATGTTTTTCTTCTGGTGGTAGGGATGATTACTTTCAAGTAGGTGTTAGAAATTTTTTTTTGCGCTATATCTTGGATATGAAACATCTTCTTTTACTGTTTTTTGTAAACCGCACATCGAGATAATCAGTACTAGTATTCCTTACTTGATGGATGAATTTAAAAAAAATCAGTTGTATTCTCAATATATTCCATGAATTGGTTTATAACACCAAGTGGTCCATCCCAAAATAATATTATATCATCCAAAAATTGAAATACCTCCTAATATGGGCATAATATTCAGAGGTAAATATGTAGTGTTTTTCCCAATGCAGCATTAGGATGTTTGCATACACTAAGGCACATGAAGCTCCCTTGGCAACACCATCTAGTTGTTTGTAATATTCACCTTGGAAAACAAGGAAGTTGTTTTTTAACACAATTTCCATTTTTTTTCAAAACTAGCCTAAAATCAGAAGCTGTTAAGAATCCCACACAGTAAGTATGTGTTCAAAGCATTCTAAACCAATAGTTTGAGGAATAATGGAGAACAGGTCCCTGGCGTCTATGGTAATAAATACCATGTTATCCTTATATGCTAATTTACCTACTTTATATAAAAAATCCCATGAGTCGATCAAAATATGATCGACTAGATTGTAAAAGGGCTTGAATTTGGCATCCAAAAATATAGCTAAATGCTGAGTTTTGGAGCCATCTGATACAACAATAGGTGTAAGGGGTGGATTGTATGCATCCTTGTGGGTCTTTGGTATCCCAAATATCCCTGGTATGACTGGTCTATTCACCCACAAGAAATTAAACAGTTGTTTATCTATTGCTCCCTGAAGTAAGTTGTCTTCCAGTACCCAGTCAATTTGTCTATAGGCCACATCAATTTCACCCTTGGATACCTGGGAATTCCTTTCCCCTGAAATCAATAATTCAAACATCTTTTCACAATAATCTAGGTGTTCCATTATCACCACCTTTCCCTCCTTGTCGAGTTTCATGATCCTAATGCTTCTGTTGCTACTTAAGTTTCTCAACAAAATCTCTTCCTCGAGTCAGGTTTCTCCTACACCATCTTTTGGTGTTCAAAAGGCCTTTGATTTCATTCTCAACCAGTGCTCCAAAATTGCTAATCACTGGATGCAAAAGAGGATTAATAATACTATTTTTATATAATCTCCCCTGAGTGGAACTAGGTCCAGAGTCATTGAACATTTCCCCTTAAGTTGAGATTCCTCTAAAATCATTTTACACCTAACAGCATCTCACTTATTTTACCTTTAACTGCAGGCACAAACTTGAAACCCTTCTCAAATAACTTAAAATGTGTAATTTCCAAAGGAACATCTGTGTAATTAAATATACAAAACTCATTGTGAGTGTAAATAGGTCCTTTCTGATAAATACTATCTGTTCCTTCAGTAATGTCATTACTGTATGTTCTAAATCAACAGTATTAGAAATGTTGTAGGCATTTAAGTCACCCTCCTGTTGTTCCTCTTCCCCCCATAGTAATGCTTGGGGTTCCACCCTGTCACTGCTTGGGCATAGGATGGTTTGTTCTGCATATTTTGTATCCTCAGGGATTTCCTCTGGCCTCCTCTCCCTAAAGGGATATTCTCGTTTAGGCCTACTGAGTTGTCATTCCCAGATCTCACTTCAGAACCATCCATACTTCCTGTTTTATGAACTTTTTTGTTGGGCAAAAACCTAGCATAGGCCACCAAATCCCTATATTCTTTTTCATCCTTCTCCAACTTGTTAATTTTACATTTGTGATTTTTAGCCATAGCAACATCCACATCATGAAAAACACATAGATACCGCATTTCCCCGAAAGTAAGACTGGGTCTTATAATCTTTCCCTTGCTGAAATATGCATTAGGGCTTATTATCAGGGGATGCCTTATTTACCCCCCTCCGTACAACAATCTACATTTATTAATTTATTCATGTACACAAATCGACATTTATTCATGTACAAAAATCGATATTTATTCATGTACACAAAGTGACATTTATTTAGTACTTTTCTGTTATTGGACAACAGTTCTAAGTAGCGCTTAACAGTTGTGTGAGAATTCTACATAAACAGTGCATCCAACGTTTCAACTTCAGAATATCTACACCTTGGCTTTCACAGTGCAATATTTCTTGCTTAACAGAAAGTGCAGAAAAATCTCAATACATGTATATTGGAGGAGGGGAATAATACTGAAAGCAAAAGCAATCCATTCTGTTGCCCCCATAATGAAAAAGTTATTCAAATATAGTCATGTCATCTTCTTCTGGAACATTGTCATAAGTCTCCAACCCCTTAATTCCAGCCTGAATTTCTTGTGACTCCATTTCCTGTAGAACCATTGGCCCCAATCTGTCATGCCTAGCAATAGAGCTCTCCTTAAATGAGCACTGCTTGTCCACGTAGCCTGCTCATAGTGCATTGGAAACACATCTGTCAGTGATTTTATCCCATGAATTTTTCACCCAAGTCATGACCTCTTGCAGGCTAGGCTTCACAAAGTTTCCATGCTGATTTCTCTCCATTCTATTTTCACTGCAGTCATTGAGTTCCATGAGCAAATGGTCTTTGAATGGCTTGTTTATTGCAATATCAAGAGTCTGGAGAAAGGCAGTCATTCCTGTGGGAATCATGATTTGATCTATTCTTCTCCGTGCAAGGAATTTCTTCATGTCTTTAGCTCGGCGAGTGCTGGCTGAATCCCAGACTAGCAGACCTCTTTTGCCACCTCGCAAAACAAGTGACAGCATTACATCGACCCACTTTCTTATAACTGCTTGTGTGCACCAGGCTTTTTCAGTTTCAAGAATGTAAATGCCTGAAACACATTCAATCTTATCTTTTTTGCCCTTACTAATTATTAGAGGTGGGGTTTTCTTTCCATCTAGATGAACTGCCAAAATACAGGTAACACGTGCACTCTCGGAACCAGTGGAGGGAATGTAGATTGATGAGGCACCCCTCTGATCAATTGTTGTTTGAGATCCTTGGCCGATAAACACTGCAGTTTCATCCATAGCAATTATGTTGGAGAGTTGGTGTTTAGAAAAGTCGATGCCATCAACAAAGGACTTGAACGCAAGTGCACTTTTAATAACTTCAGTATCTTCCAGCTTGAACAGTGTTGTTGATCTTCTTAGAGACAGTTCATATTGCTGAAGGAAGCCATCCACCCAATGTCGTGATGCTTTGAATTCTTCTGAGGATATCTCTAACTGTGGTATCATTGCAAGGGCAAATGCTTGAATATCAGCCCTGCGCACAACCAAAGCCTTTGCTCTCCTGTTAGCAATCCATTCACAGATGACGTCTTCCAGGTCAGGAAATAATGGTTGCCAACCTGATCCACCCTTGCACTTCTTAGCATTTTCCTCTTCAGCCTGTTGACTGAGGTTATCATTCGCTGCATGTCATTTTCGGATCATTCGGAGATCTAACCTTTTCTATTTGCAGAAAGCCATCAGATTCTTTCCCAGGGAGTCCTCCAAAACTCCTTTCTTGTACTTGATGGAATAGCTCTTTCTTTTTGCACTCATCTTATCTGGGGGGGGGGTTAGTTAATTGAAGACTTACGAGACCGGAGTGGCAGCACAAAATGGTGATGGTTAAGAAGACATGACCACAGCCGTTCGTTATCAAGTGCGTGCGCTTTACTTGCGCTCTCTGTACTTTGACCAAAGTACACCTACCAGTGTTTATAGGCCAAGGATCTCAACCGTCAAGTGTGAGTGATGATTAGGGTTACATTAAGAATCGTGGAGGGCTCCCAGGGAAAGAATCTTACAACTTTCTGCAAAGGGAAGAAGTTGGGTGTCCAAATGGTCCGAAAATGGCGAGCAGAGTACGATAACCTCAGTCAACAGGTGTCAATAATATTATTTTATAATTCAACACGTCCATCATGTGTTGTTGACAATCTTAACTGGGGCTTATTTTTGAGGTAGGGCTTATATCATGACCACCCTGGAAAACCATGCTAGGCCTTATTCTCTGGTTAGGTCTTATTTACGAAGAAATACAGTATTTTTCTTTGTATTCCCCCAAAGTATGCAACATATCATCCTGAATATATTTGTTTAATTCACTAATTTCTTTGAACATAGCATTCATATTTTTTTCATTATCTACAATAATAGCACACATAATGGCCAGTCCAGCATTACTTAAAATCTCCACAACCTCAGTAAAAAGTTCAGAACCAGCAGAGACATTGTTTGGAAATTTTACTAGCCTTAACCCACGTGGAATGCATTTTGAGGCAATGCATTCTTTCAAAAAACAATTGTTCAACATGACAGCCTTGTATTTCATTAAAGCATCTTTTGACTTACGGACCATACCTTGGTATGACCTATTAGTATCCTGAGGCTGGTTGGTATCATTTGTAAAATCCATTTGTCTCATCCAGGTGTTAAAATCCAAATTGAGGTATTCACAGTATTCTCTCCCTTTCATGATCTAACACTCTCCCAGAGAAAGCTATCCCAGTAGATGCCATGCCTCGCACCAAAACCGGAAGTGTTGTCACCGAAACTGGACGTGACATCATTTCCTCTCCTCTCTGTTGGTAACAGGGACTGGAACTATCCCCTTCATGTTCTGGGGAGTCAGGTTGAGAAAAATGTGCCACAATCCTGGTAAGTTCCCCTAAAAGGGAGCTTGGACTGGAATTTGTAGAAGGATTACCTCAAACTCCACTAGCTGCCATGTCCACACAAAGGCACTTAGCAAACAGAAAGTGAACAGCTGAATCAACAAGAACTGCACTAGTAACTACAAAACAGCCAGGCAGCAATAGCAGTAGTCCAATGAAGGTCTATCCCACAGCAGTATACCAGGATAACAGGAAACACACAGCTCTCAACAATACAAATTGAATAAAACTTTTTTGGAATGAAGCACTTTTTGTTTCACCACGTGAAACTTCTTCAGAATAAATAATCTACTCGTTGTCGTTCTTAAATACCCATAGTGGCTTGGTACAAATTTAAAATCAACCATTATCATCACTGTTATGACTCTGTTGTAGCTCATGTTGGAGTGAATAGCCTGACATGTACCTCACTGGACTATATGAAGAGGGACATGATTGAGCTCTCTGAGTATGTGTCCCAGGCAGGTATGTCCCTAGCATTGAGCAGCATATTTCCATCACCTAGAATAATGTCACCGTATAAACAAAAAAATTATTGATTTCAATAATTGGCTTAGTTTTTGGTGTCATTCAAAGGGGATCCAGTTTCTGTCAGCCTGGGTTGGCATGGTCAACAAACCTTGCTGCTTTGCCAGAGGAGGTTTGCACCTGGCACCACTAGGCTTTTGGCTGCTGGCAAAGGCTTTTGCTTCCCCACATTGCCTTTTTTAGGTAAGGTCTCAAAAACAAAATTGCTGGTGTGAAAATTGCCAATCATAACAAAATAATGGTTATGCTGCTAAATGCTAGGAGCTTAAACCAAAAACTGCACAACCTGGAAGAACTCCTACCACTGGAGGATGTAGATGGCTGTGCAGTTACAAAAACCTGGTTCACGGCCTCAGAGAGTACCCTGGTCTTGCAAGGCTACAATCCCTTCCACACCCTCAGACCGCAAAAATGAGCATGTGAAAACCAAAAAAGACTGTGTTTCTATCTATATTAGAGATAAATTCACCTCCCGACTAGTTAGACAGGACAACTCCATGGAGTTACTTCAAGTTCAGATAACTGTGGGTAAGACCCCCATTCTAGACATAATTAGTTATAGATCCCCCTCCCTGAATCATGATGTGCACAAGGCCTACTTGGCCAAACTGGAGTCATTCCAAATATTGCCAAACACTCTGGTCATGGGGGATATCAATTATCCCACTATCAACTGGGAAATCTACTCTAGCCCTAACTCACTAGCGCAAAAGTTGCTTGACTGTGTTAATTCAAATACTGTGGAGCAAATTGTTCAAACCCCAAAAAGAGGAACAAACATACTAGATCTTGTCCTCACTAAAATGACAAACAGATGCACCACCGTGACTGTAGGACCCTCATTAGTTAAATCTGACCACAAATCACTTGCCTTGAAACTGGCACTAACACCAGAACTCACAAAGGGAGAAGTCAGACTAAAAAACTTCACCAAAGCAAACTATATCCTCCTAGGAAAAGGTATAAAAGCATTCCAAGCCCCACCCCCAGCTGGAAGTGGTAACCACACTGAAACTTACACTAAAGCCCTGTACAATCACTTGTATAAGTGTATAGACTGGGCTGTTCTAGAGAGAATCAAAGCCAGAGCCCCAAGTAAAAACAAGCCGCCCTGGTGGACATTCAGCACGAACAAACTTTAGAACAAATGCAAAAAGTTGCTGTCTAAGAAAACTAAGGTGAGGCCCCAACAATGGAAAACTACCTTCCTCAGACTCAACAAGCAAATAAGACATGTCAAATCCTCTAAGGGTAACTTTGAGAAAAACTTAGCAATCACAGCTAAGAATAAACATAAGGCCTTTTACAGCTATGTGCGCAGCCTAAAAGGTAGGACACAAGCATTTGCTGAACTAGTGACTAACTTGCCTCAGGATAAGCTTCGGGACCTCTCGTAATTTGGAATCAAGGAAAACCTTCTCAAGACTCTGTAGGTTCTACAGCAGGGGTGTCCAACCTTTTCACTTGCAAGGGCCGCATTGAGTCAACAGAAATGGTCTGGGGGCAAACTGCAAGTGAGGACCAAAAAAAAAGGTCTCACATTAACTGAAGAGCAAAAAAAAAAAAAAAAAAAAAAAACCCCACAGGCTTATGCGGACTAATGTGGCTGTATTGTAGGTTAATTTGAACAATAAATAAATTAATAAATATAAATAAATTAATAAATGCATAATATTTGCCCTAAAATTCAATATCTCATTCTAATTATTTAAAAATACAGTTTGGGATGTGTAGCTAGGCTTCTAAGGGCCCTAATGGCCATTAGCCTAATATTAACCTGTGAACACATCATACAATTTGCCATTTACTATTGATATCATCCCTGGAACACCTTAACAAGTACGGATTATCATCAGAATCTCAGCATTGATTTAAGAGCAAACAAAACACACTAACAACTGTCTGTAGTATTACTGGTAAAGCTAAAAGGAAAACTTAATTCCGAGGCAATGTACTAGTATCAGACAAATCTATCAGTCATGAACAATTTTGTAGAAATTAAAGTAATTCAGTACTTTTAGTTTCCATCAGTCTTGGAAAAGGACATGTCTTTGCAGCCATATTTTTAGATGTAACCAGAGCATTGAAAGCGTGAACCTTATTTCTACCTAGCAAGCTTTGATTATTCTGCTTTAGCAACAATGCAATTTCCTGGTTCTCTAGTCTAAACTATACATGTGACTATCAGAATCCAGTCAGGAAATAGTATCATGGCATAAGGTTCCTTCACGGCTGATGCTCCCCAAGGATCAGTCCTTGGGCATATCCCTTTTTCCATTTTTATAAATGGCATTAACTTGGTATTACCTTCTCTAATAGCTCTTTCTGTACTGGTGACATTATTTTGTATAGAACTGGAGCTTCCACCTCCGCATTTCAAAATAACAACAAAAAGAATTTAAACTAAGTCATTGGTATCTAAAAACATACTAACTGTAAAGTACTCTAAAACAGCTGTCATGACTTTAGGTAACACACACACACACACACACACACACACACACACACACACACACACACACACACACACACTTGCTCCTCAACCTACATTCACATTGATAAAGCAGTAGAAATTGTGTGCTGTAGTCCAGCAGTACAAATACCCGGTCCTAGGACTTGCAGAAGGTCCCAGCCTCTCCTTCCATTCACTTACAGAAGCCATTCTAAAAAGGTAATCACCAAACTCGGTGCCAATTACTACATGTGTTACCATCTTATTCTTGAAGCTAGAAGGCCACTGGACTCTGACTCAAGAGAGTGCAGTTTAGCGAAGTCATACTAAATCTTAGCAGTCTACTGACATATTTCCCTTACTCTGTAGTAAAGCAATCTCAGAATTAGTATGTATAACTATCACAGATTGTAATAGCAAGTGAAGTCATAAAAATCCTAAAAGGCTACTTTTCTCTGCAGATAAAAAACATAGGCAAAACTAATGAATATTCCCCACTCAGGCATAATGGATACTCTCTCAACTAGGCATCAATCCATATGTTACCAAATGGGTAGCAAACTGGCTCACTGATAGAATCCACATAGTCAAGATAAGGGAAGCCACCTCAAGCAGTAGACCCGTAACAAGCAGCGTACCCCAGGGTTCAGTCTTGGGGCCTGTTATTTGGGATATACGTTTCTGAGGTGCAGGCCAAAACCAGTGGGCTATGGCTGACGAAGTCTGCAGATGACTGCAAGCTGGGTGCAGTCATCAATTCCCCTAGTAATGTGGACATCTCCAAGAGGGTCTCACTCAGACAAATTACTGGTGCCAGAAACATGGCCTCAAGATGAATACCAAAAAATGCATCATCATCCCCTTTGGGAAGAGTGACATCCCCACAAATTATCACATTAATAACGTCCTAGACCTAGACCTAAGCAGTCAATCAGTCATGAGGGATTTGGGCACCCAAGTTGATAGCAGCCTGACTTCTGACCACCATGTTGCTTCTGTGGTACGGAAAGCCTCCTACATGGTCCACCTCATAAGTTAGGGTATCTCATCCAGGGACAAGGAGAACATAACATCCCTGTATTCTTCCCTTATAAGGCCCATTATTGAGTACAAGGCACCTTCGCACGCACTGCATAAAGCACATGCAGCAGCTAGAGAGACCACAGAGGTTCCTCACCAGGAGAATCCAGGGCCTCAAACATCTACTATGCACAGATAGGCTAAAAGCCCTATTCCTCTGCTCAGTTTCATACAGACTCCTCAGAGGTGACCTCTGTTTGGCATACAAGGCAATCATGGACCCTACCTTAATGAGACTGCTGCATATCCGCAGGTCACGTTCCACTCAAGTAACCCACATGCATGGCCTCAACCTGGTCTGTGACATCAACAAGACTTGTTGGCGGGACAGATTTGTGTCCCAGTGACTCCCTCATCTATGGAATAGTCTCCTCTCCACATCAAGCAGAGTACCACTTTACCCCTTTTAAGCACAACCTGGATAACTGGATGGGAAATGTCCTTGCTGGACAGGGGCATTGGGTGCTGACTTGTCTAAACATGGGCCAAACTCTTGGCTAGGCTTATAAGGGCCTCAGGGCCAACAGCCTAGTAACCTCATATGATCCTATGAATGACTCTGTGACAGCTGTAGTGAGCACAACTGCAATTTGAGATGGAATTTGACTAAAATAATTGAAATTTCCTGCACTCACCCCAACCCACAAAGCGAAAGCTAGGACATGCTCAGAAACCCAGAATGAAATGGAAACAAACACCAGAATCAAAACAAATTAATCTCTGGGAATATCCCTTTAAGGTCACTGATGAACTCAAACATTCCTGTCAGTCACTGAATCCACTCCATCCAAAATTCACTGATTCATCTTACCATCACTCTACATCACCTCTGAACTCCTGCCACATTTACCAAGTACCGCATGTTAATGTAAATGCCTGGAATCTGTCACATGGAAAGTGTTAATTATCCACCCATTATTAAATACTATACTTCTCTGTGCAAATCCATTATTCTGCATTATAGTGGTATGTGCAAACACTGAATGTGATCTACAGCACTATTGTAACTTTAAAAATATTCTTTACTTTGTAAGTTGTGAATAAAAGTGAATCCCCAATTGTCCAGTTCGCCATTCTATTATGGCTTTTTTTTAATTACTTTCAATAAATAAAACAGCAACTTATTTCTTATATCAGAACATGTACAGTAACTTGAATCTGCTTACTCTATCAATTTTCCAAATAAGTTGCGCCATTATTATCCAAACAAGTATCTTGGAATATATTTGACTTTGTCACTAGATGCATTACTTGCTCTTGTAGCCATCTTATTTGTACATTTCTTTCCAATTGGTGACATATAAAGTTTGTATACATCTCTAAAAATTTCACTGATATGTATTCATACATTAGACTGCACATAGCTTTATTTTTTTCTTTTTTACTGCGATATACTAACCCAGACTGTGTTACTACTACCTCTCTGCAAATAAATGTTAAACAAAAAATAAATGCTTACTTCTGAAGAAAAGATTAAATCTAGAAGGCATTTATTGTGAGATGGGCAAAACCTGACGGCTGGTTAACTTCCATATGAAGCTTACTAAGTAGGAAAGCAGGTAGTCAATTCTAAAACAGACTACATTTGTACAGAGTACATTTTTGGCATACTTATTCTCACCAATTCAAATGTCCTCAATGACTCTATGCGCAGGAGTTCACTGTCTCAAAAAATGACTTATGGTAATAAACCCTTATTTCTTCACAAGAATCCCTAAGCATAATAAATATACACTTACAGTAACAAATAGCGAGATTCGTATTACAAGCAAACCACCAACGCAAACAAGTACACTACAATTCAAAAGCAATGAACTACAATAAAAGGACGCAATGAGAATAACAAGTATAACTAGAAACAAGCACCAGATCAGACCAACACAGAAAAAAACAAACAATTACCAAGCAAGGGACACATTATTGTTACGGACCTGTCGTTTCTTAAGAAGACATACCCTACTATCATTACCCCCAAACCCCTTAACAAAACAGGTACAACAAATTACAAAATTCAGAAAGAAACTAGTTGATCATCTAAACTTGTACAGAATACAACCCCAGAACAAGTCTGACCACTATAGCTTAGCTTACCTTTTACTGCTGTAAAATAATAGATGTTGAATGTAGTCAGGTAAATAAATCCAACTTCTTCGCCGCGATCTCACCGCAAATGAAAAAAAAAACGACCGAACGGTGTTTTGGCGCATGCGCATACCAGCTGAAAGACGCTGGCAAGAAAAAAAAACGTGAAAAAAGTAATTTTGCGCATGCGCAGAAGAGCTGAGGGACGCAGACGTGAAAACACACGGAAAAAAAGTTAAATTTCAATTTAAGGGTCGCGGGCCGCATGGAAGAGCTCTGGGGGCCGCATGCGGCCCGCGGGCCGCGGGTTGGACACTCATGTTCTACAGTATATTGCCATGTTTCTCATTGTTAGTTTGACTATATTGCGCTCTGGCTAGTGGTCCAGGCTCAAGTGTATGCCTGTATATGACAGCCATAAGGTTATCATTCCATATGGAGGAACTCAGGAAAAAGATCATGGATGCCCATTTCTTAAAGGACATGGTCTTTAGCCAGCCGATGACATTCTGACCGCACTTCAGTGAACATCCTTTAGGATCTCACTCTGTGTACTTCTGCTTCTTCCTTTTTTAGACCTGGACAACCCACAAGAGGCTTCTTTACTGGCTAAGGAAGGCTATTAATCATTATACAAATGTGCCACACCCAGTGCTGTTACTTCATCTAAGAGAACAATCCTACAAGTCAATATGCCCCAGTCCTAAATCTGATCTGTATCTACCTTTGGAACGGAAGTACTACAGTCAGATCTCTGAGCTCATCTCAACTTCTTGAGCTATGATATGACACTCATCCATTTGTTGCTACATATGGCCATTCTCAGCAATGTTCTGGAACTTTCTTGTCTTCCATCAGAAACAACTATACTGGCAGATGAATCTGTTTTAACAAAACTCTTGGGACTAACACAGACTCTCACAGGGACTGTGAAGGCTGCCCCATTCTGAAAGAAAAGATAGGGAGTATTAATCTCATTTCTTTGAAGTCGTAAAATGGATTGACAATTCCTCCCCATACTGATTGAAGTCAAGGAAACCAATGCTGTCTGGATGATGCCACGTGACATGACGATAGATGCATTTTGGCACATCAGCCTTTAGGGTTACACAAGAGATTTCTCTAGCTTACTCTAGGCATGCATCATTTCTATTATGAAATGTTGTTATTTGAGTTGTTTCTTCAAGCTCAGCATCTTTATCAAGGTGCTGGCCAAAATGGATGAAGAATAGGAGGACAAAGATTTCCTTGTGCTCCCCTCCTGGATCACTGCCTTCTGGAAGCCCCATCCAGGGGCTCCACAGGAGCAGTTTTGGTCACTGCTGTTGTTGCAGTCCCTAGACATAACTATAAGTTGGAGGATGACCTCTCTGACTCCTACACAGTCTGATGACATTGTTTCTGCCCTTGTGGAGAACGTGGAGTTCATGGTTTTGGGTGACTGTGTGATAACTCCATGTAGGAGCAAAGATTTGTACCATGTTGTTCCTTCTGGACTTGGGGCTGCCACAGACTTCAAAGTGCCACTTGCATGCCTGAGGATGTGGAAGTAGCAATGGACTCAGAGATATTAGTTTCAACTACTACCTGCATTTGGTGCTTGACTATTCTTTCTGAACCCTAGATCGGTGGACAGTTACATTCAAACTTCTAGTGGTAAGCCCTTTTCTGTCTCTGAGTTGATTACAGTTTCTGATACTAGATGCTTTATTTTTAGGCTGGGGTAGTCAGCTAAGTTCCCATACAGTGCAGGTACTTTGGTCCACCCGGGAGATGGAACTCCACATCAAAGACTTGGACCTAAACTGAGTTCTCCTTACCATAATGCTGCTTTTTGAATCTATTCTTACCATGCTAGAAAACTGATTTGTCATGTGATACATAAACAAGCAAGGGGCAAAAGGTCATATGGGTAAGCAATGCTCATCTGGAAGTGGACCACAGACAGGGGCCCCTCTCTCTCTCTGTCAGTATTTCACATCTTTGAGTAAGTGAATGAACTGAAGGATGCTCTGAGCTACTCTTTCCATTATCCCTTGGAGATGCAGTGTCCGAGGCAAAGTCTGAGCATGATCTTTCTGATGTGTGGCACTCTGAAGTGCAACCTCTTTGCCACTTGGGTGGAAGTAGTACTCCCTTTTGTCAACTTCAGAGAAGGAGCATAAAACAAACACATTTATATTAAAACATAATCAGAACCTATTTGGAAGCCTAGGGAAGAAACATCAAAACTCACTCTTGCTGCCCAATGGGGACTAGAAATGGTGTGCTTGTAGGCTTTTGAGGCCCTTGCAGTGAAAGAATCTCTCCCAGTCCTGTGTGGCCTGATCAGTGATGTAGATCCTGTGATTCTGTTGGATTGACCACTTAGTGATTCAGAGATTATTGAAGCTACCAGGAAACCTTCCACTTCGCAGGCCTATGCATTCAGTTGAAAACACTTGTCTGTTTGGGTAGTCGTATTCTGTGGTGACTCACACAGTCAGCTTGTAGGAGATCTTGAGCTGCCTCAGACACATGAGGCTTAAGAAACAAATATTTTGAGCTGAGCTGGATACGTTCGCTATATCTGTGTACAAGATATTGTGCAGGACAGAATTTCCACACAGTACCGCCTGGTCAAACATCTTGCTAAAGAAATGTTACACATCAAATCTCCTTTAGAAAACTCCTTCCCTTTGTGGAACCTGAATTTCACGGATACAAACTTGTCCATTGACTAGTTGAGCCAGCTAGCTCCACAGTGTTAACATTCATCACTGTGAAACCTTGGTGCTCACCACATGTTCATAGGATTTCAGAATCTCTAGCTGTTATTTATCAGTAACAATATATGTTTTTTCAAGAGGGCAGGATGTCCCCTAGACAAATTCACATTTCCTTTCAGAGGTTATTTAAGAGCAAGGGAAGAGAACAAAGGAAGAGAGTATGCTTATCACCCCAGGTGTGCACAACTGGTTGAGGTGTTTCATAAGGCAGGAACATGAGGTTAGGAAGATTGACTAGTTGTTTATTACCTTAGGAATAGGGCTAGAGTGGTTTGTAATTGCCAAACAGATACTTATGAAGTTGTTTAACTATATTATTATTATTGTTTTATTATTTTTTTTTTGTCATCAGACAGCTAACATGCATTGGCATATGCTGCAGTCGAAGAGTAATCTACAGAAGCAAAGTATGCATTCCAGTACCTGCTCTAACAATGTCTGCAATGCAGATATCTGTGTTATGACCATGTGGTGTACCTTCAGTAAGCATTGCTACCCCATTATCAGCTTGGAGATAATGTCCAATGACATTTGGGAAGTTAGGACACCATGGTTCAACTAACTGAGCTCTGTTCTGGTGCACTCCAGTTTCTTCTACCCTGGTAGTAATTACCAGTCAATCAGCACATCCAGGAAATCATCAAGGAGGGTTCTTAATGTTAGAAACAGCAAAGTAATTCCTTAAGATTCAGTACAACCAGGGAAGCATCAATCAGGGTCCTTAATCTTAGATACAGCAGATATGTTCTTAATATACTAGTTGGTCTATAACTGCAGGAATGCCTTCCTATATGCTCTTGTGTATGGGTGTTCCCCTTTGCAGCCATGATGATTGGAGTTCCCTGTAATTCAGGCTAGTGTATAATGATACTGCTTGTAAATAATGCAATCACTGAATCTTCTTGCTGTGTTTCATACATGCTTATGTAGCCGGCACTTTACAGCATGGCACTCAACAAAATAGGCACATATGCATCACCAAATGTGAGATTTTACACGAAAAAAGCTCTAAATTTTGGGTGGTGGAGAAGGCATTATGCAAAAAGAACCCATCTGGGAGCAAATGAGTCCAGTCATTAATGAACTGGTACAATATAAATGTAGCTGGTATTTTTGCAGGACTTTTTTTGTTTACTTTATGTATCTTTCCTTCTTTTTTTTCAAAATTGAACCAAAATAAAAATAGATACTACATTTTCAACCTTTGCTGAGTAATTCTCTCCCTAGCTGACCTTTCTGTATAAATAAATCATCTGCTTGTTTATATGTATATGTATAGAGAGAGAGATACAGACACACACATACTCACACTCGCATACACATATTTATCCTCCTGCTTAACAACATTTCTGTGTTGTCATTTTTTTTCCTCAATGTAAAACTTGATTATTTTAACTGTTTTTCTATCTCCTGCAGCAGCTGATCTAATTTTCTTTTTTGAGCTTCTTGAGATTCTTTATATTTCCTGAAAGCCATTCTATTCTCCCTAACCATTTATGCTACTTCCTCTGAGAACCACAATGTTTTTTCCTCTCCTTTTATTTGCTGATTCATGTTATGTTACGGTGTGTTACCCCTGTGATGGTAGGCAAGTTCTCACCCCCTTCATTGTTCATCAGCTCACATAGCTTATATATATATATATATATATATATATATATATATATATATATATATATATATATATATATATTTATTTTTTTAAGAAGCACTTGTACTTTCATAAATCTGGTATACCTGAAGTTCAGTACTGTAATTTCTCAATAGCTTGACTCAAGAGTAGCATTTATTTAAGAAATCCCATTCAGCTACCAAGCTATTTTTCTCATGCCCGAGAGTTAACGTCCCAAGGAGTTACTTTCTCCTCATACTCTGTTTTGTTACTTTACTGTATGTTATCTTATGTTTTCTTTGTACTTCTTCTTCTTCTTTCAGCTTTTCCCGGTTAGGGGTCGCCACAGCAGATCACCTGTCCGCTCATGATTGGCAGTGGAGTTTTACGGTGTCGAGTTGCTAGCCCGGCGCCCAACCTTCCACAGAAGGCACACACACGCACACACTCACACCTAGGGCCAATTTAGAGTGTCCAATTCACCTACAGCATGTCTTTATGATGTGGGAGGAAACCGGAGGACCCGGAGGAAACCCACGTGACCACAGGGAGGACATGCAGACTCCGCACAGAAGGCACCCCAGCCGAGAATCGAACCGGAGAACCTCTTGCTGTGAGGTGGCAACGCTAACCGCTGCACCACTGTGGCCATCCATCTTATGTTTCCTTTGTACTATTGTCTGCTATTGCATAGAATTTCATTTGTTAATTTCTATTCTCATACTGTAATGTTTGGAGCTTTTTTCCTCAGGTCTCCGCTGAAAAAGGGTATCTACCCAGTAAGACTAACCTGGTTAACACATGTCAAATAAAATAAAATAATAAATAAATAAATAAATATTCAGTGGGTTGCAATATAGTCTGTTCAGGTATGCTGTATAAAGGTCACTCATAATTGCTGTGGTACTGGATGTTGCTGAAGTGAAGATATTCAAGTTAACATCATTATATACAGGCACCTTTTATCCTTTGATCTCCATGTGGCCATTGTTGTTAGAAAATCCTTTAATAAAGCTAGACCGATCACCAGGAGCATATCTCCAATATCCAAAGCAGTCATAGTCTCCCTCTACTCCTTCTTTACCAGACCAGTAATAGAATATAATGTCATTTTGATATGTACTTGGATAGGTATATGACCTAGTGCAAGAGACAACAGCATTTCCTTACCAACAAAAATCAAGGGCATGTCTACCTTGAGTTACCCTAACCCTCTTAATGTGCTCTAAATCTTTTCCATTGTCTACCAACCATTGACATGAGATGTCTGCCTTGTCCACTAAAACTTGAAAGATGTGGTTCTCTCTAACCTCCTAAACAGATACATATATACAAATGCACATAAAACTAATACCACCATAAACACTTACTCAATAAACCTAAACTACCACTAAAATGTAAATAGGACTTGTTGGCAGGATGGATATCTTTTACAGGGAATACCTCTTTTATGGAAAAGACTCCCCATAGAGGTTAAGTAGAGTAACTCCATAACACTTATTAAGCATAACCTAGATGACTGGAGGGGCAATTGTAAGTACAACTCCAGTGTGGCCTCTATAGCCCTTATGGAAAGTGTCTGGAACTAGGCTTAGATATGGTATTAATTCATGTCTTGGTAAAAGAGTGGGATTATTGGCTAGGCAACAAATGGTCCACTGGATCAACAGAATGGTATGAACCTAAGTGTCCCTGCTCTCTACTCTGTCATCCTTGGGATTCCTTCCAGAGTCTTTCATCAAGTTGGCTTGGTGGTTTATAAACGATAATTACATATAGTGTGTACTGCAGTGGTGGTGCTGCGGTAGCATTGTCACCTCACAGTAAGACGTTGTCCTGCTCAATTCTCAGCTAGAGCGTCTTCTGTGTGGAGACATGCGTGAATGGGCGTACCTTCGTTGAATGTTGTGCATCAGGGCTGGCAACTCGGCATGTAAAAATCTACTGCCAATCATTAGCAGACGGGAGTTACGCTGTGGCGACCCCTAACCGGGAAAAGCCGAAAGACTCAACATGTATAGTGTGATGCCATTGCCTGTCTACCACATATCCCAGTGGGGTTTCATCCCTTCTGCAGTTACTCATTACCTATGTCCCTTTATATTGTTTCTTTATGTATAGGGCCTTTTGCTGTGTTTCTTTTCCAGTATTTGATGGTCTGCTGTAGTCTATGTACCTTGTAATGTTCACCTCAATCCTTGATTCAGTAGGTACTATGCTTTTGTGATTGGAAGAGTGTTCAGCTTTCACTTCTTCCATCATTGCAATAAGCTTAAAAAGCTTCAGCTCCAATTGTGTGCAGCTTTGCTCTCACTTTTAGATATAGTTTTATACGTTTTGTAAGTCCACATACATTTCATTGTCTCTAGCTTGTCAAGGACTTTCCATTCTGTTTTTGATTGCTGTAGGATTTGAGTGATCCCTAACAGTTTAATTCCACTAGTGTGTGTGTGTGTGTGTGTGTGTGTGTGTGTGTGTGTGTGTAAATGATACTCTTATAAAATTTGAAGTAAACCCTCTATAACTAAAGTAGTTTGAAGGTAACGAAACCTGTTTTTCTAAGTCTAATGAATGCAGTGTAACATGCAGGCCATCACAGTAGTATAGGCATAAACCTTTTTATTAGGATTTGCTAGTCTTTATCCTCTACAAACTTGTTGCACCCTGACATCCAGTTACTGTTTGTGTGGACCTTGCATCATTTTATCTATCAGAGTGTTTCTACGGATCACTGATGTGTTGTGGACACCTCCATGGAAGAACTATGATCTGGTGCAAGACATATGAATTTTTGTAGCTGTAGAGCTGGAGTAATACATGTGTGTTTCCCTAATCCTGCTCTCCTTGACTCTACTCTAGTCCAGACAGGTTTTCTTTGTGGCAATAGTTTACTGATTGGAGGAGACCTGACTATCTAACTGATGGAGAAGATTGATACTGCATCCTTCCTGGGACAACAGGACAACATTACCCATTCTCAGCCTGGAGCTCTGACTGAAAGCAGGACAGTATTATATCCTTCAGATGGTCTGCCTGAAGGCTGCTTCACCATCCTTACAGTGTCATTCTATATATCTTAATATTCCTTTTCACCATTTTTGTAAAGTTCTGCAACAGAAGTGACACATCTCTTACAAATAATGGGAAAATGGCCTTACCTACAGTGTACCATGTAACTCTTTCTCATAATTACAGTAACTAAGTAGTTCATACAGGAAGGAGTAAAGTTGTTGAATTGCATTGCATGAGAACAGAAGAGTCTGCAGAAGGACAGTGACCAAACTAAAGGATAGTCCATGCAGGAAGCAACATGATAAAAAGAGGCAGGTGAAAGGCTTAATACACTGACAATGTCTTGTCAGTAATGCCATCCAAAATTATTCTGTATTCTGCTGCCATAAGCACTGTCATAAACATGATATATGACATAGTATGCTCAGTTTGGGTTGAAATGTACTGTAAGGTCAATATCTCTCAACTGTCCAGAATTTCACAGAATGATCAGATTTATGTCTAGAATTTTTGGTCTGTTCCTCATAAAATGTGGGGTGTTTTGACTATCATTGAAGATTGAAGTCACTAAATAAGGACAGACATTTGAGTTTCAGACTTCATATCCTTCAGAAAATGCATGCTAACTCATATCCTCTAATGCCATAAATTGTGTATGTTTGTAAGATCAGCATTTAAAATCTGTCTCTGATTTTGGGCTTTTGTCTCCCCATTATTTTTTGCTTTGTCCAGAATTATTGCACTAAGTGGTTGAGCATTATGGATTTGTCCATGTTCGCTTACTTATAATACATGTGCCCAAAACCTTGTCATGATAGAATATGGTCTTTAGACCATCCTTCTCACCAAATTTGCCTGGAAGATAAATACCCAAATAGTAATAGAAAATGGTACTACATGAGTTGGGGGTTGGCATAACGGTTTATTTACACAAGGTACTGGGTTTGATTCTCATCTTTGAAGGGAAATTGGTTATGCTTAAAATGGCCTAAAGGGCATGTATCCTAGTACTTATCTATGAACCTATGCATCTGTGGACTCCTCTCCAGATTGTCAATGGAAGTGCTCTATTTGTATTGAACATTCTGTGTGTCTGTGTGTGTGTGTGTGTCTGTGTGTGTGTGTGTGTGTGTGTGTGTGTGTGTGTGTGTGTGTGTGTGTGTGTGTGTGTGTGTGTGTGTGTGTGTGTTTGTGTGTGTATGTATGCGTACATGTTTGAGTGTACTTGTGCATTTATTTCCATAGATACACATTCACATTTAATGAAGCACTACCTCAGATAATGAGGGAAAGCAGTCACATGTATAGTATTTGCAGAACCCACTGGTCAGATGGGGATTACTTGTGGAAGAGACAGGGTAGGCTTGGGCGACTGTGGCATTGACTGCTGAGATGGGGAGGTCAGCCTGCATGAAAGCATTTATTCTTCTCTCCTTCCAGGTAGACAGTATGGTGTCCATGAGCTGCCCACAGGGAAGGAGTTAGGACAGGGACCACTGTAAGAGCAACATGTGTCTGTTTCCCTCACACCTGTGTGTCAGCGTCCAGGGAATGATTGCATTGATAAGGCTTCATGGATGAAAATGAATGAGATGTAGGACTATCAAACAGGCTGTTACATGACAAGATCAGTGTAGATGAATGTATGATTGTCAATTTGAAGACTGATTGTGTTGTACATTTTTACAAGGAAGGAATAGTCTGAGGACATTAAGGGTTGTATTTTGGTAAATATGGATGTATTAATCCTATGAGAATCTAACTACAATTTAAGGAAAAGGAACAGGAAGAAGGGCAGGATGTGAACGAGTGTAAACATTTGTTATTATGTGAAAGCTGTCAAATAAGAAAAGAAGGATAATTTACTTATGAAAGACAGAGTGTAATGGCAAAATCTTTTTTTATTATGAGTATGAAAGAAAAGGAATTAAAAAAACTGACCAGAAAATGTGAAGGAAAGAAAGAGGGATTTATGATATATTGAGTTTATGACTGTTACTTCGACACCAATTATTAGTTTGTTTCAGGCATTCCTGGAGGGTATTTCTGACTTGGGGATTCATTGACTGTAACTAATTCATAATCATTTGTGAACTTGGTCAGCCAGAGGCCTTTGATATTAGCCTTGACTTCAGAGAATGCCAAACAAGAATGATCCCTGAGACTCTTCACTAGTGGCCTGTCTTTTTGCGGGGGTAAACTCCCTTATTGTAACTGCTTGGGTCCTGTCTGTGAGCCAGATGGCTATCCAGTGAGTGATGTGGAAGTTAATAACTAATACAGTAAGCTTATTTACAATGCTGAGTGGGGTATTGTGATGAATGCTTTGGCCAGGCCGAGGTAGCCAGTATACACCATCTTGTCAATGAAGTCCACCAGGTTGAGTAGGCATGACCTGGCATTGATGAAACCAAACTTTGTTGATTTTGCATCTGTAAACTTCCTATGCCATCATTTAACATATCCATGACTATTATTTCCATGTCTTTACATATTAGACTTGTCAGACTTATGGTCAATAGTTCCCTGGGTCAGTGGATGGCCTGACCTTGTGCAGGGGGATTACTGTTGTAGTCCTCCATTTGTTTGGCATGTAACCCATTTTGAGGCTATGGTTAAATAGAGATTATAGTGGTCCCAATAATTCATGTTTCATGCTATTAAGGAGGTATGCCACAATATAAACAGGGCCCATCGATGCACTGTTCATGGCATTACAGAGGCCCTTGAGGACCTGGTCCTAGTGATAGTTGGGGGGGTATGGCTGTGGTTACATGCTGATAGGTGTCTGGGGGGAGACAGGGGGTTAAATGGCAGCAAATATTTTAGTCAGTAGATTTGATACATCTCTGATCTCGGTACAGGTGGATCAATTTCCAGTTATTCAGTACATTGTTGTGTATTGCCTTTTGAGGTTGCAGACATAGCTGAAGTAAGCTTTGTGATTGTTCCTGGCCTGGGAGACTAACTTTGGCAGACTTTATTAGCCCCCTAAGTTACTTTTTTAGACTGATAAGGGAGTTTTTGCATTGCCAGGTATTTCACCTCCTAATTTTCAGCAAAGATTTCTTCCTTTAGTTGTACAATTTATTTATTTTTGGGTTTCACCAGGGTAGCTTGTTTTTTTTTGAGTTAGTTTTGTGCTTGTTATGGGTGGGTACTACTTTCTCTGTGCTCCTGTTAATACGATTATACAGTGTTTCCATGAACAATTCTGCACAAGCAGCAGTGTTCTCAGGGTTTGACAGGTCTTGGAATTTTGCCAAGGTGTCAGTTTACTAAATAGTTGCACTTGGCATGTAATAGTCATTGTCCTACACACACAACACCTCTTTATTACAATGCCAGTTCTTTCATCCACAAGTCCCAAACGGACTTAATCAAATAAAAACAAAATTACTACCCAAAAAATTTAGTTATAAACTGAAAGTCATATAATATTGCTAGCTAGTCACTTTAAAAAATACTTTCCATTGGAAAAAAATATATATAGATTTGAATATTTAAAAAAGCTCATCATAATTATAAAACAAAATAGTTGAAAACTTAGCCACATAAACACAAAAGCGAGCAAAAAAAAAATATTTCATCTAAATAGCTGATCTGAAAAACATAGACTGAGTACTGATGTATTTATTTAAGGCTGGAAATAAATTATGCCCCAGCCACAGGTACATTCTGTTTTCCATTTAACAATCCATCCAGATCACCTATTCACATATCTAAATTGAAGTTCTCAGTAAGAAAAAAATAAGAATTGCTTAATTACTGCTTCAGGTTGAATGTGTGTTTGTGTAGATATATATGAATTAAAATGATAAAATGAACTAAAATAAACTAAACTCCCAAATGTTGATGTACTAATGTTGACAAGTAATAATCGAAAAATGGAACATTGACACTTCATTGAGCATTCCTTAAACATAACCTTGGAGTATGGAGAGTTTAAGATAATGTTTTTTACAGGGGAGCAAGCCCCCCTGAACCCTCCATGTGTGGGGCTGTGCCTCTACAACCCCTGCTAATTATATATATATATATATATATATATATATATATATATATATATACTAACTCTGAGATTATACAGTCCCCAGGGAAGGGGCATATTCCCCAACCCCAGCTGACAGTCTCACAAACCCGTCAGCCATGTTTTATTACTCAAAGTGTGTCAACAAAACAGATGACATTTGGGAGTTTTGGTTATTGTATATACTGTATATGGCTGGAGTGCGGGGAGTGCCTTCTGTGTGGAGTCTGCATGTCCTCCCCGCGGTTGGGTGGGCGTTCGAAAGACATGCATAAATGGGCTTGCCTTCGTTGAAGGTTGAACGTCGAGCTGGCACCTCGGCGTTTGTGAAAGTCTACTGCCAATCATTAGTGGACTGGAGTTCCACTGTGGCGACCCCTAACCGGGAAAAGCCAAAAGACAAACAACAACAACAACATATATATATATATATATATATATATATATATATATATATATATATACACACACACACACACACACACACATATATATATATATATATATAATATATATATATATATATATATATATATATATATATATTATATATATAATATATATATATATATATATATATATATATATATATATATATATACACACACACACACACACACACACACACACACACACACACACACACACACACATATATATATTTATATGTATATATACATACATACTCACACGTGTGCGTGCGTGCGTGTGTGTGTGTGTGTGTGTGTATGTGTGTGTGTGTGTATACATGAGTTGTAAAACTTTATTGGTGATAGTGTAAATCTGAATATACAAAGAGTCACGTAAATTGTATTTGCTCTGCACAGTCATGCATTTTACTAGATTGTATATGCAGAAAGTATGTACAAGCTGCAACAAATTTACATATTTTACACAGACCACAAGGATATGTCTCCTTCCTTCTGTTGCTTTATAAGTTGACATTTCTAAAAAGTCTTTTAGACTGCTGATTTTCTTGTCAGACAGCATAGCTCCTGCACTGTTATCCTTTAAGACTTTCCAATTATGTGTGATTTCTAACTATGAAAAGAATCACTGCTTTAATAAACAAACATAATGGGACAAATGTCAACACGTCTGACTATATGCTGTAGTGAGAGGACTGTCAGATCGGTCTGTAATTGGACAATATTGTACTTTCCTTTCTTTGATACTGCTAATGATATTGATTTCCTTCTCATGCTACTCAGCACACACACATACACGCACACACGCACACATGCACACACGCACACACGCACACACACAAACACACGCACGCACGCACACACACACACACACACACACACACACACACATATAATTACAGTTAAAACTGCTGACTTGCACTCTGCATCTATAGAAGTCATCCTAGGCAAAACAGGCTCTTTATAAAATTCAGCACTGAATCCCTTGGATGTGCACTGCTAAAATGAAAATAATCACTACTGTCAGTGGGTTTTCTAAAACTCTTAGTCAAGATATACAGAAATGTTTTATTTGCACTTGGACAAATATATTAAATTGGTAGTCCCAGCTAGATTTAGGCAAAAGGGGAAGTCTAAAAGCAAACCAGTGTGCTGGTCCTCAAGCTTTGATAAACTGCATAATAAAATGAAGGCTGCTAAACCTATACAGCAAAACAAATAATCCCCAAATTAAGGAGAACATCAAACAGCTACATAAGGAAATAAACAAGGACATAAACAAAACAAAGGCATCCTTATAACTCAAGCTAGCTGTAGAAGCCAAATACAAATACAAGTTAGTTATGTCAGAAAAATAAGAAATAACATCAAAATTGCTTTGAGCGTATCCATAATGGAATAAACTACTCCAATTCAGTGGATATTGCCAACATACTGGCTAATAAATTCAGTGCTAGCTTCACTCCAGAGACATCTATTCCCAACCCACTTCTCCCTGAAGGAATCAGTTCACCAACTATCATGAAATAGCATGTAATAAAGGAACCCTCCAAACTGAGGAATACCTCATCCACGGGGCCCGTCAACATATGCAGATGTCTAATTATTAGCACTACACTGACAAGCCTAGTCCTAAACTTCTTCAATCTGACCCTAACAACTGTAATTGTCACTCAGTAGTGCTGCACAGCTGTTATGATGCCAGTGTACAAGGGAGGCCCCATCTACAGACCCTCCCTGGGATTCATTAAACTAAAGTCTCCATGCAGGAACAGTGTAGCTGCTCCTGCACGGAATATGGCCGCTGAGCAATTCAGGAAACAGCTGATCTGATGTGCATGAGCCTGCCAACACTGTTTCTGCATGGAAAGCCTTACAGAATGCTAATTACCTTATTTGCTAGTGAAATCCATGCAAATGAGGTGAATTAGTGATTCAGGAATCAGGCAGGCAGCCGTGCAGTAACAGTGCTAGTTGCAGAAATGTGTTCGGTTACTAACCAAACATATTTCTGCAAATAGCAAAATGGAGGCATGACAGCTCAAATAAAAGCACGTATTATAAACTTTAAGCATGCCAATGGCCAAATATATGGCCATTGGCATGGGAAGGTGTTTAATTTAATAAAAAATTAGAAGTATTTTTTTGGCCGATCTCGGCCATTTAAGCATAGGGCAGTGGCGCATAAACAGGGTTGTGCCAAAAAAAAAAAAAAAAAAACAAATGTGAAAACTCAATTTTAGGGGAAATCAACATTTTGCCATTATAGTCAATGGCATGCAGAATCAAAACATTGCCAGGGAACACTGGTTGTCAAGGGGAAAGGCTCCATGTCAGTGCAGTAACTATGGACAAAGGCAGTTGGGTATGCAAATGAGGGGACATTTTCTGAATCACAAAATATTCTAAGTCCACACACTGCACCTAACCATGTAGGTGCTGGAACAGGATAGTGTAGGCAGGAGGAGCAGCTAACATGAAAAGGGGGTATGTCATGCTTGCTGTAAGCACATTGGAGCTCCATTGCCTGGGTTTGGACTTAGCTAAGCACAGCTAAGCAAGGGGGTGTGTCTGAGGCTGTAATATCTTACACCATGAAATGAAGAGCGTGTTCATGTCCAGGGAGGGCCATTTCTGTTAAAATGTGTTTACCTTAGCTAAACGGGTGTTTGTGGCATGCACTGGGACTTAAAAAAAACAAAAAAAATGGAAATAGCAGCACTGTTTACATTTAGGCAGTGGGTTTGCGCACCGCACTTCGGGGCTTAAAAGGAGCAGAGATGGGAAGGGGAAAAGAAAAAAAAAAGGGAAATAGCAAAATATAGCCACTCAAATTCAAGTAAAATAGCTGGCAGGTGGAATGTCTCAAAGTCAGCCAATCACACAGGCAGCATCTGCAGCACGCCACTATAAACTATGTAAACACCTTCCAGTCTGTTTTTTCCCACAAACTCTGCACTATAGGTGTACACATACGGGGGAATTTTAACTGACAAAACTAGCAAAAAATGTTAGGGGCTGCTGTTGCTTTGATCTATCAGTATGTTTAAGAAGCCGAGGACACTGAGGGGGATAATGCTGACAACTGACTCAGACTGAGGAGGAGGAGGAGAAAAGTGTTCATACCCAAGGTAACCTACCAGTGGCTACATAATCTGGACATAATAGAGTGCTACAGGGTGGACAGGGAGATACTTCAGCAACTTCAGCTGTGCCAGCCTCAACTCAGACCCAGAACCAACAGAGGGAAACCCATCCCAGTGGATATCAAGGTATGTGTAGCCTTAAGAATACTAGCTATGGGTACTTTCCAAAGACCAACTGGGGATATCATGGGGGTCTCACAGGCATCTGCATCCAGGATACTCCACCAGTTCCTGGATGCCATGCGACCACATGCTGCTAAGCACATTTACTTCCCCAGCACCCATGAGGAGAGGACCAGCAATATGCATCTCTTCCACCATGTAGCAGAATACCCAGAGGTACTGGGTGCCATGGACTGCACGCACATCCACATCAAAGCACCACCTGGTGACCAGGGTAGGGTATACCTAAACCACAAGGGGTTCCACTCCATCAACTGCCAGGTCATGTGCGATGCCCAGGGTGTTATCGTGAATGTGTGTGCTGGCAGCCCAGGACGCTATCACAACTTCCACATCTGGCATTTGTCACAGCTATACTAGGCATTTGCCAGTAGGGACATCCCATATGGCCATCTTGTGGGGGATGCTGGCTATGCACTGGAGCCGTGGCTGATGACACCCATCAGAAATGCATACACACCCACACAAGAATGCCATAATGAAGCACACGCACAAATCAGGATCATTATAGAGCATGTGTTTGAGATGCTCAAGTCACAGTTCCACTGTCTTGACATATCCGGTGGAGCCTTGCAGTACTCTCCAGCCACATGTGCACACATGTTCATAGTATGTGCCACGCTACACAATATGATCCTGTGGAAACAACTGCAGCAGGAACAAAACCTGGAAGGGCCACATAGCCCCCCACAATTGCCAAGGTCTCCACAGGCATAGAGGGACTCAGAGGAGGAACATCCTGAGCCTGCCCATGTAGACAGAAGGAGGCATGCCCAGTATGCCCTGTCCTTGGCAAAGAGGCAACGCATAGCAGATACACTGACACTGTAGGACCCAAGGGACTGATCTCTCTCTCTGAATCGCACACACAGTAAAATGAATGCCAAACATCACACCACCTATACCTTACCATGTATAGGCAGTGTACTGCGTGCATCCGACATAGTCAGCCCTCAAGCACCATCCTCACAACTGCCTCAGGCACAAGGTAAGTCAGTCTTCTTAACAATAAATGAATGAAGTAGAATGTTCTGATAGCATATCTATGGTATTGATGCAAGCATGCAAGGGAATGAGGTGGCTTACTGGGATAGCAGCAGACAACTGACAGCTCTGTGGCACAGCAGGTAGTATATGTCCAGTACTGGCTTACCCACACTATGCAGTACCACCCTAGCTGAAAATGCCACTGCAGCATATGTGGTGAGCCAAATGACTGGGGTCATAGTTCACATGCATGGATGTCAAAGTGGGGGTCCCATACTCACTCCCAGCCTCACCCAGCAGATCGGCTGTAGAAACCCATACAGAAACGTCTGGCAAAGACCCCCACATGGTGACATCCATGAAATTCCCACCTACAGATTTACACAGTGATATCACAGCAGGTCTGGCAGTGGCAGTATGGCTCTGAAAGGTAAGAAGTCTGAAACTAAAAATGTTTATGCCAGAACAATCTGACCTGTGTTTGATACTGTTATGCCTGTATTCCCAAAGATAGGACACACCACTATGCTAAATGGGACCAAAATGTTAAGCAAATATCAGCACAGTCTCTGCAAATGTGTATTGTGTACAGATGTGTCACCCCCCACCCATAGTCCGATAGAAATGCAGTAACATGTCCCTAGCCTTAAGCAGCATCCAGATGTCAACTAGAGTGATAGCTCAACATGAACAGAAAGCAGTTGTCAGTAACACCCAGTCAACTTACTGGCACCATCCCAGGGGTGTCCACTGCCAGCAGCCTAGGAACATATGATCATCAGAATGCATTGCCTTGCTACAGATGAATAAATCCAACTTCTTCGCCGCGATCTCACCGCAAATGAAAAAAAAACGACCGAACGGTGTTTTGGCGCATGCACATACCAGCTGAAAGACGCTGGCAAGAAAAAAAAACGTGAAAAAAGTAATTTTGCGCATGCGCAGAAGAGCTGAGGGACGCAGACGTGAAAACACATGGAAAAAAAGTTAAATTTCAATTTAAGGGTCGCGGGCCGCATGGGAGAGCTCTGGGGGCCGCATGCGGCCCGCGGGCCGCGGGTTGGACACTCATGTTCTACAGTATATTGCCATGTTTCTCATTGTTAGTTTGACTATATTGCGCTCTGGCTAGTGGTCCAGGCTCAAGTGTATGCCTGTATATGACAGCCATAAGGTTATCATTCCATATGGAGGAACTCAGGAAAAAGATCATGGATGCCCATTTCTTAAAGGACATGGTCTTTAGCCAGCCGATGACATTCTGACCGCACTTCAGTGAACATCCTTTAGGATCTCACTCTGTGTACTTCTGCTTCTTCCTTTTTTAGACCTGGACAACCCACAAGAGGCTTCTTTACTGGCTAAGGAAGGCTATTAATCATTATACAAATGTGCCACACCCAGTGCTGTTACTTCATCTAAGAGAACAATCCTACAAGTCAATATGCCCCAGTCCTAAATCTGATCTGTATCTACCTTTGGAACGGAAGTACTACAGTCAGATCTCTGAGCTCATCTCAACTTCTTGAGCTATGATATGACACTCATCCATTTGTTGCTACATATGGCCATTCTCAGCAATGTTCTGGAACTTTCTTGTCTTCCATCAGAAACAACTATACTGGCAGATGAATCTGTTTTAACAAAACTCTTGGGACTAACACAGACTCTCACAGGGACTGTGAAGGCTGCCCCATTCTGAAAGAAAAGATAGGGAGTATTAATCTCATTTCTTTGAAGTCGTAAAATGGATTGACAATTCCTCCCCATACTGATTGAAGTCAAGGAAACCAATGCTGTCTGGATGATGCCACGTGACATGACGATAGATGCATTTTGGCACATCAGCCTTTAGGGTTACACAAGAGATTTCTCTAGCTTACTCTAGGCATGCATCATTTCTATTATGAAATGTTGTTATTTGAGTTGTTTCTTCAAGCTCAGCATCTTTATCAAGGTGCTGGCCAAAATGGATGAAGAATAGGAGGACAAAGATTTCCTTGTGCTCCCCTCCTGGATCACTGCCTTCTGGAAGCCCCATCCAGGGGCTCCACAGGAGCAGTTTTGGTCACTGCTGTTGTTGCAGTCCCTAGACATAACTATAAGTTGGAGGATGACCTCTCTGACTCCTACACAGTCTGATGACATTGTTTCTGCCCTTGTGGAGAACGTGGAGTTCATGGTTTTGGGTGACTGTGTGATAACTCCATGTAGGAGCAAAGATTTGTACCATGTTGTTCCTTCTGGACTTGGGGCTGCCACAGACTTCAAAGTGCCACTTGCATGCCTGAGGATGTGGATGTAGCAATGGACTCAGAGATATTAGTTTCAACTACTACCTGCATTTGGTGCTTGACTATTCTTTCTGAACCCTAGATCGGTGGACAGTTACATTCAAACTTCTAGTGGTAAGCCCTTTTCTGTCTCTGAGTTGATTACAGTTTCTGATACTAGATGCTTTATTTTTAGGCTGGGGTAGTCAGCTAAGTTCCCATACAGTGCAGGTACTTTGGTCCACCCGGGAAATGGAACTCCACATCAAAGACTTGGACCTAAACTGAGTTCTCCTTACCATAATGCTGCTTTTTGAATCTATTCTTACCATGCTAGAAAACTGATTTGTCATGTGATACATAAACAAGCAAGGGCAAAAGGTCATATGGGTAAGCAATGCTCATCTGGAAGTGGACCACAGACAGGGGCCCCTCTCTCTCTCTGTCAGTATTTCACATCTTTGAGTAAGTGAATGAACTGAAGGATGCTCTGAGCTACTCTTTCCATTATCCCTTGGAGATGCAGTGTCCGAGGCAAAGTCTGAGCATGATCTTTCTGATGTGTGGCACTCTGAAGTGCAACCTCTTTGCCACTTGGGTGGAAGTAGTACTCCCTTTTGTCAACTTCAGAGAAGGAGCATAAAACAAACACATTTATATTAAAACATAATCAGAACCTATTTGGAAGCCTAGGAAGAAACATCAAAACTCACTCTTGCTGCCCAATGGGGACTAGAAATGGTGTGCTTGTAGGCTTTTGAGGCCCTTGCAGTGAAAGAATCTCTCCCAGTCCTGTGTGGCCTGATCAGTGATGTAGATCCTGTGATTCTGTTGGATTGACCACTTAGTGATTCAGAGATTATTGAAGCTACCAGGAAACCTTCCACTTCGCAGGCCTATGCATTCAGTTGAAAACACTTGTCTGTTTGGGTAGTCGTATTCTGTGGTGACTCACACAGTCAGCTTGTAGGAGATCTTGAGCTGCCTCAGACACATGAGGCTTAAGAAACAAATATTTTGAGCTGAGCTGGATACGTTCGCTATATCTGTGTACAAGATATTGTGCAGGACAGAATTTCTACACAGTACCGCCTGGTCAAACATCTTGCTAAAGAAATGTTACACATCAAATCTCCTTTAGAAAACTCCTTCCCTTTGTGGAACCTGAATTTCACGGATACAAACTTGTCCATTGACTAGTTGAGCCAGCTAGCTCCACAGTGTTAACATTCATCACTGTGAAACCTTGGTGCTCACCACATGTTCATAGGATTACAGAATCTCTAGCTGTTATTTATCAGTAACAATATATGTTTTTTCAAGAGGGCAGGATGTCCCCTAGACAAATTCACATTTCCTTTCAGAGGTTATTTAAGAGCAAGGGAAGAGAACAAAGGAAGAGAGTATGCTTATCACCCCAGGTGTGCACAACTGGTTGAGGTGTTTCATAAGGCAGGAACATGAGGTTAGGAAGATTGACTAGTTGTTTATTACCTTAGGAATAGGGCTAGAGTGGTTTGTAATTGCCAAACAGATACTTATGAAGTTGTTTAACTATATTATTATTATTGTTTTATTATTTTTTTTTTGTCATCAGACAGCTAACATGCATTGGCATATGCTGCAGTCGAAGAGTAATCTACAGAAGCAAAGTATGCATTCCAGTACCTGCTCTAACAATGTCTGCAATGCAGATATCTGTGTTATGACCATGTGGTGTACCTTCAGTAAGCATTGCTACCCCATTATCAGCTTGGAGATAATGTCCAATGACATTTGGGAAGTTAGGACACCATGGTTCAACTAACTGAGCTCTGTTCTGGTGCACTCCAGTTTCTTCTACCCTGGTAGTAATTACCAGTCAATCAGCACATCCAGGAAATCATCAAGGAGGGTTCTTAATGTTAGAAACAGCAAAGTAATTCCTTAAGATTCAGTACAACCAGGGAAGCATCAATCAGGGTCCTTAATCTTAGATACAGCAGATATGTTCTTAATATACTAGTTGGTCTATAACTGCAGGAATGCCTTCCTATATGCTCTTGTGTATGGGTGTTCCCCTTTGCAGCCATGATGATTGGAGTTCCCTGTAATTCAGGCTAGTGTATAATGATACTGCTTGTAAATAATGCAATCACTGAATCTTCTTGCTGTGTTTCATACATGCTTATGTAGCCGGCACTTTACAGCATGGCACTCAACAAAATAGGCACATATGCATCACCAAATGTGAGATTTTACACGAAAAAAGCTCTAAATTTTGGGTGGTGGAGAAGGCATTATGCAAAAAGAACCCATCTGGGAGCAAATGAGTCCAGTCATTAATGAACTGGTACAATATAAATGTAGCTGGTATTTTTGCAGGACTTTTTTTGTTTACTTTATGTATCTTTCCTTCTTTTTTTTCAAAATTGAACCAAAATAAAAATAGATACTACATTTTCAACCTTTGCTGAGTAATTCTCTCCCTAGCTGACCTTTCTGTATAAATAAATCATCTGCTTGTTTATATGTATATGTATAGAGAGAGATACAGACACACACATACTCACACTCGCATACACATATTTATCCTCCTGCTTAACAACATTTCTGTGTTGTCATTTTTTTCCTCAATGTAAAACTTGATTATTTTAACTGTTTTTCTATCTCCTGCAGCAGCTGATCTAATTTTCTTTTTTGAGCTTCTTGAGATTCTTTATATTTCCTGAAAGCCATTCTATTCTCCCTAACCATTTATGCTACTTCCTCTGAGAACCACAATGTTTTTTCCTCTCCTTTTATTTGCTGATTCATGTTATGTTACGGTGTGTTACCCCTGTGATGGTAGGCAAGTTCTCACCCCCTTCATTGTTCATCAGCTCACATAGCTTATATATATATATATATATATATATATATATATATATATATATATATATTTATTTTTTTAAGAAGCACTTGTACTTTCATAAATCTGGTATACCTGAAGTTCAGTACTGTAATTTCTCAATAGCTTGACTCAAGAGTAGCATTTATTTAAGAAATCCCATTCAGCTACCAAGCTATTTTTCTCATGCCCATATTAGCTCCCATTCTAGAGTTTTAACCATATGCTGCCCTGGAAACTGTTATCTAAGTACCTACACATGTTTAAGATTGAAATATTTTCTCCTGTTTGACCTGAGAGTTATCGTCCCAAGGAGTTACTTTCTCCTCATACTCTGTTTTGTTACTTTACTGTATGTTATCTTATGTTTTCTTTGTACTTCTTCTTCTTCTTTCAGCTTTTCCCGGTTAGGGGTCGCCACAGCAGATCACCTGTCCGCTCATGATTGGCAGTGGAGTTTTACGGTGTCGAGTTGCTAGCCCGGCGCCCAACCTTCCACAGAAGGCACACACACGCACACACTCACACCTAGGGCCAATTTAGAGTGTCCAATTCACCTACAGCATGTCTTTATGATGTGGGAGGAAACCGGAGGACCCGGAGGAAACCCACGTGACCACAGGGAGGACATGCAGACTCCGCACAGAAGGCACCCCAGCCGAGAATCGAACCGGAGAACCTCTTGCTGTGAGGTGGCAACGCTAACCGCTGCACCACTGTGGCCATCCATCTTATGTTTCCTTTGTACTATTGTCTGCTATTGCATAGAATTTCATTTGTTAATTTCTATTCTCATACTGTAATGTTTGGAGCTTTTTTCCTCAGGTCTCCGCTGAAAAAGGGTATCTACCCAGTAAGACTAACCTGGTTAACACATGTCAAATAAAATAAAATAATAAATAAATAAATAAATCTTCAGTGGGTTGCAATATAGTCTGTTCAGGTATGCTGTATAAAGGTCACTCATAATTGCTGTGGTACTGGATGTTGCTGAAGTGAAGATATTCAAGTTAACATCATTATATACAGGCACCTTTTATCCTTTGATCTCCATGTGGCCATTGTTGTTAGAAAATCCTTTAATAAAGCTAGACCGATCACCAGGAGCATATCTCCAATATCCAAAGCAGTCATAGTCTCCCTCTACTCCTTCTTTACCAGACCAGTAATAGAATATAATGTCATTTTGATATGTACTTGGATAGGTATATGACCTAGTGCAAGAGACAACAGCATTTCCTTACCAACAAAAATCAAGGGCATGTCTACCTTGAGTTACCCTAACCCTCTTAATGTGCTCTAAATCTTTTCCATTGTCTACCAACCATTGACATGAGATGTCTGCCTTGTCCACTAAAACTTGAAAGATGTGGTTCTCTCTAACCTCCTAAACAGATACATATATACAAATGCACATAAAACTAATACCACCATAAACACTTACTCAATAAACCTAAACTACCACTAAAATGTAAATAGGACTTGTTGGCAGGATGGATATCTTTTACAGGGAATACCTCTTTTATGGAAAAGACTCCCCATAGAGGTTAAGTAGAGTAACTCCATAACACTTATTAAGCATAACCTAGATGACTGGAGGGGCAATTGTAAGTACAACTCCAGTGTGGCCTCTATAGCCCTTATGGAAAGTGTCTGGAACTAGGCTTAGATATGGTATTAATTCATGTCTTGGTAAAAGAGTGGGATTATTGGCTAGGCAACAAATGGTCCACTGGATCAACAGAATGGTATGAACCTAAGTGTCCCTGCTCTCTACTCTGTCATCCTTGGGATTCCTTCCAGAGTCTTTCATCAAGTTGGCTTGGTGGTTTATAAATGATAATTACATATAGTGTGTACTGCAGTGGTGGTGCTGCGGTAGCATTGTCGCCTCACAGTAAGACGTTGTCCTGCTCAATTCTCAGCTAGAGCGTTTTCTGTGTGGAGACATGCGTGAATGGGCGTACCTTCGTTGAATGTTGTGCATCAGGGCTGGCAACTCGGCATGTAAAAATCTACTGCCAATCATTAGCAGACGGGAGTTACGCTGTGGCGACCCCTAACCGGGAAAAGCCGAAAGACTCAACATGTATAGTGTGATGCCATTGCCTGTCTACCACATATCCCAGTGGGGTTTCATCCCTTCTGCAGTTACTCATTACCTATGTCCCTTTATATTGTTTCTTTATGTATAGGGCCTTTTGCTGTGTTTCTTTTCCAGTATTTGATGGTCTGCTGTAGTCTATGTACCTTGTAATGTTCACCTCAATCCTTGATTCAGTAGGTACTATGCTTTTGTGATTGGAAGAGTGTTCAGCTTTCACTTCTTCCATCATTGCAATAAGCTTAAAAAGCTTCAGCTCCAATTGTGTGCAGTTTTGCTCTCACTTTTAGATATAGTTTTATACGTTTTGTAAGTCCACATACATTTCATTGTCTCTAGCTTGTCAAGGACTTTCCATTCTGTTTTTGATTGCTGTAGGATTTGAGTGATCCCCAACAGTTTAATTCCACTAGTGTGTGTGTGTGTGTGTGTGTGTGTGTGTGTGTGTGTGTGTAAATGATACTCTTATAAAATTTGAAGTAAACCCTCTATAACTAAAGTAGTTTGAAGGTAACGAAACCTGTTTTTCTAAGTCTATTGAATGCAGTGTAACATGCAGGCCATCACAGTAGTATAGGCATAAACCTTTTTATTAGGATTTGCTAGTCTTTATCCTCTACAAACTTGTTGCACCCTGACATCCAGTTACTGTTTGTGTGGACCTTGCATCATTTTATCTATCAGAGTGTTTCTACGGATCACTGATGTGTTGTGGACACCTCCATGGAAGAACTATGATCTGGTGCAAGACATATGAATTTTTGTAGCTGTAGAGCTGGAGTAATACATGTGTGTTTCCCTAATCCTGCTCTCCTTGACTCTACTCTAGTCCAGACAGGTTTTCTTTGTGGCAATAGTTTACTGATTGGAGGAGACCTGACTATCTAACTGATGGAGAAGATTGATACTGCATCCTTCCTGGGACAACAGGACAACATTACCCATTCTCAGCCTGGAGCTCTGACTGAAAGCAGGACAGTATTATATCCTTCAGATGGTCTGCCTGAAGGCTGCTTCACCATCCTTACAGTGTCATTCTATATATCTTAATATTCCTTTTCACCATTTTTGTAAAGTTCTGCAACAGAAGTGACACATCTCTTACAAATAATGGGAAAATGGCCTTACCTACAGTGTACCATGTAACTCTTTCTCATAATTACAGTAACTAAGTAGTTCATACAGGAAGGAGTAAAGTTGTTGAATTGCATTGCATGAGAACAGAAGAGTCTGCAGAAGGACAGTGACCAAACTAAAGGATAGTCCATGCAGGAAGCAACATGATAAAAAGAGGCAGGTGAAAGGCTTAATACACTGACAATGTCTTGTCAGTAATGCCATCCAAAATTATTCTGTATTCTGCTGCCATAAGCACTGTCATAAACATGATATATGACATAGTATGCTCAGTTTGGGTTGAAATGTACTGTAAGGTCAATATCTCTCAACTGTCCAGAATTTCACAGAATGATCAGATTTATGTCTAGAATTTTGGTCTGTTCCTCATAAAATGTGGGGTGTTTTGACTATCATTGAAGATTGAAGTCACTAAATAAGGACAGACATTTGAGTTTCAGACTTCATATCCTTCAGAAAAATGCATGCTAACTCATATCCTCTAATGCCATAAATTGTGTATGTTTGTAAGATCAGCATTTAAAATCTGTCTCTGATTTTGGGCTTTTGTCTCCCCATTATTTTTTGCTTTGTCCAGAATTATTGCACTAAGTGGTTGAGCATTATGGATTTGTCCATGTTAAACTTACTTATAATACATGTGCCCAAAACCTTGTCATGATAGAATATGGTCTTTAGACCATCCTTCTCACCAAATTTGCCTGGAAGATAAATACCCAAATAGTAATAGAAAATGGTACTACATGAGTTGGGGGTTGGCATAACGGTTTATTTACACAAGGTACTGGGTTTGATTCTCATCTTTGAAGGGAAATTGGTTATGCTTAAAATGGCCTAAAGGGCATGTATCCTAGTACTTATCTATGAACCTATGCATCTGTGGACTCCTCTCCAGATTGTCAATGGAAGTGCTCTATTTGTATTGAACATTCTGTGTGTCTGTGTGTGTGTGTGTGTGTGTCTGTGTGTGTGTGTGTGTGTGTGTGTGTGTGTGTGTGTGTGTGTGTGTGTGTGTGTGTGTGTGTGTGTGTGTGTGTGTTTGTGTGTGTATGCATGCGTACATGTGTGAGTGTACTTGTGCATTTATTTCCATAGATACACATTCACATTTAATGAAGCACTACCTCAGATACGTAGGAAAGCAGTCACATGTATAGTATTTGCAGAACCCACTGGTCAGATGGGGATTACTTGTGGAAGAGACAGGGTAGGCTTGGGCGACTGTGGCATTGACTGCTGAGATGGGGAGGTCAGCCTGCATGAAAGCATTTATTCTTCTCTCCTTCCAGGTAGACAGTATGGTGTCCATGAGCTGCCCACAGGGAAGGAGTTAGGACAGGGACCACTGTAAGAGCAACATGTGTCTGTTTCCCTCACACCTGTGTGTCAGCGTCCAGGGGAATGATTGCATTGATAAGGCTTCATGGATGAAAATGAATGAGATGTAGGACTATCAAACAGGCTGTTACATGACAAGATCAGTGTAGATGAATGTATGATTGTCAATTTGAAGACTGATTGTGTTGTACATTTTTACAAGGAAGGAATAGTCTGAGGACATTAAGGGTTGTATTTTGGTAAATATGGATGTATTAATCCTATGAGAATCTAACTACAATTTAAGGAAAAGGAACAGGAAGAAGGGCAGGATGTGAACGAGTGTAAACATTTGTTATTATGTGAAAGCTGTCAAATAAGAAAAGAAGGATAATTTACTTATGAAAGACAGAGTGTAATGGCAAAATCTTTTTTTATTATGAGTATGAAAGAAAAGGAATTAAAAAAACTGACCAGAAAATGTGAAGGAAAGAAAGAGGGATTTATGATATATTGAGTTTATGACTGTTACTTCGACACCAATTATTAGTTTGTTTCAGGCATTCCTGGAGGGTATTTCTGACTTGGGGATTCATTGACTGTAACTAATTCATAATCATTTGTGAACTTGGTCAGCCAGAGGCCTTTGATATTAGCCTTGACTTCAGAGAATGCCAAACAAGAATGATCCCTGAGACTCTTCACTAGTGGCCTGTCTTTTTGCGGGGGTAAACTCCCTTATTGTAACTGCTTGGGTCCTGTCTGTGAGCCAGATGGCTATCCAGTGAGTGATGTGGAAGTTAATAACTAATACAGTAAGCTTATTTACAATGCTGAGTGGGGTATTGTGATGAATGCTTTGGCCAGGCCGAGGTAGCCAGTATACACCATCTTGTCAATGAAGTCCACCAGGTTGAGTAGGCATGACCTGGCATTGATGAAACCAAACTTTGTTGATTTTGCATCTGTAAACTTCCTATGCCATCATTTAACATATCCATGACTATTATTTCCATGTCTTTACATATTAGACTTGTCAGACTTATGGTCAATAGTTCCCTGGGTCAGTGGATGGCCTGACCTTGTGCAGGGGGATTACTGTTGTAGTCCTCCATTTGTTTGGCATGTAACCCATTTTGAGGCTATGGTTAAATAGAGATTATAGTGGTCCCAATAATTCATGTTTCATGCTATTAAGGAGGTATGCCACAATATAAACAGGGCCCATCGATGCACTGTTCATGGCATTACAGAGGCCCTTGAGGACCTGGTCCTAGTGATAGTTGGGGGGGCTATGGCTGTGGTTACATGCTGATAGGTGTCTGGGGGGAGACAGGGGGTTAAATGGCAGCAAATATTTTAGTCAGTAGATTTGATACATCTCTGATCTCGGTACAGGTGGATCAATTTCCAGTTATTCAGTACATTGTTGTGTATTGCCTTTTGAGGTTGCAGACATAGCTGAAGTAAGCTTTGTGATTGTTCCTGGCCTGGGAGACTAACTTTGGTAGACTTTATTAGCCCCCTAAGTTACTTTTTTAGACTGATAAGGGAGTTTTTGCATTGCCAGGTATTTCACCTCCTAATTTTCAGCAAAGATTTCTTCCTTTAGTTGTACAATTTATTTATTTTTGGGTTTCACCAGGGTAGCTTGTTTTTTTTTGAGTTAGTTTTGTGCTTGTTATGGGTGGGTACTACTTTCTCTGTGCTCCTGTTAATACGATTATACAGTGTTTCCATGAACAATTCTGCACAAGCAGCAGTGTTCTCAGGGTTTGACAGGTCTTGGAATTTTGCCAAGGTGTCAGTTTACTAAATAGTTGCACTTGGCATGTAATAGTCATTGTCCTACACACACACAACACCTCTTTATTACAATGCCAGTTCTTTCATCCACAAGTCCCAAACGGACTTAATCAAATAAAAACAAAATTACTACCCAAAAAATTTAGTTATAAACTGAAAGTCATATAATATTGATAGCTAGTCACTTTAAAAAATACTTTCCATTGGAAAAAAATATATATAGATTTGAATATTTAAAAAAGCTCATCATAATTATAAAACAAAATAGTTGAAAACTTAGCCACATAAACACAAAAGCGAGCAAAAAAAAAAATATTTCATCTAAATAGCTGATCTGAAAAACATAGACTGAGTACTGATGTATTTATTTAAGGCTGGAAATAAATTATGCCCCAGCCACAGGTACATTCTGTTTTCCATTTAACAATCCATCCAGATCACCTATTCACATATCTAAATTGAAGTTCTCAGTAAGAAAAAAATAAGAATTGCTTAATTACTGCTTCAGGTTGAATGTGTGTTTGTGTAGATATATATGAATTAAAATGATAAAATGAACTAAAATAAACTAAACTCCCAAATGTTGATGTACTAATGTTGACAAGTAATAATCGAAAAATGGAACATTGACACTTCATTGAGCATTCCTTAAACATAACCTTGGAGTATGGAGAGTTTAAGATAATGTTTTTACAGGGGAGCAAGCCCCCCTGAACCCTCCATGTGTGGGGCTGTGCCTCTACAACCCCTGCTAATTATATATATATATATATATATATATATATATATATATATATATATATATACTAACTCTGAGATTATACAGTCCCCAGGGAAGGGGCATATTCCCCAACCCCAGCTGACAGTCTCACAAACCCGTCAGCCATGTTTTATTACTCAAAGTGTGTCAACAAAACAGATGACATTTGGGAGTTTTGGTTATTGTATATACTGTATATGGCTGGAGTGCGGGGAGTGCCTTCTGTGTGGAGTCTGCATGTCCTCCCCGCGGTTGGGTGGGCGTTCGAAAGACATGCATAAATGGGCTTGCCTTTGTTGAAGGTTGAACGTCGAGCTGGCACCTCGGCGTTTGTGAAAGTCTACTGCCAATCATTAGTGGACTGGTGTTCCACTGTGGCGACCCCTAACCGGGAAAAGCCAGAAGACAAACAACAACAACAACATATATATATATATATATATACACACACACACACACACACATATATATATATATATATATATATATATATATATATATATATATATATATATATATATATATATATATATATATATATATATATATATATATATATATATATATATATATATATACATATACACACACACACACACACACACACACACACACACACACACACACACATATATATATATTTATATGTATATATACATACATACTCACACGTGTGCGTGCGTGCGCTCACGCGCGTGTGTGTGTGTGTGTGTGTGTGTGTGTATGTGTGTGTGTGTGTATACATGAGTTGTAAAACTTTATTGGTGATAGTGTAAATCTGAATATACAAAGAGTCACGTAAATTGTATTTGCTCTGCACAGTCATGCATTTTACTAGATTGTATATGCAGAAAGTATGTACAAGCTGCAACAAATTTACATATTTTACACAGACCACAAGGATATGTCTCCTTCCTTCTGTTGCTTTATAAGTTGACATTTCTAAAAAGTCTTTTAGACTGCTGATTTTCTTGTCAGACAGCATAGCTCCTGCACTGTTATCCTTTAAGACTTTCCAATTATGTGTGATTTCTAACTATGAAAAGAATCACTGCTTTAATAAACAAACATAATGGGACAAATGTCAACACGTCTGACTATATGCTGTAGTGAGAGGACTGTCAGATCGGTCTGTAATTGGACAATATTGTACTTTCCTTTCTTTGATACTGCTAATGATATTGATTTCCTTCTCATGCTACTCAGCACACACACATACACGCACACATGCACACACGCACACACGCACACACACAAACACACGCACGCACGCACGCACACACACACACACACACACACACATATAATTACAGTTAAAACTGCTGACTTGCACTCTGCATCTATAGAAGTCATCCTAGGCAAAACAGGCTCTTTATAAAATTCAGCACTGAATCCCTTGGATGTGCACTGCTAAAATGAAAATAATCACTACTGTCAGTGGGTTTTCTAAAACTCTTAGTCAAGATATACAGAAATGTTTTATTTGCACTTGGACAAATATATTAAATTGGTAGTCCCAGCTAGATTTAGGCAAAAGGGGAAGTCTAAAAGCAAACCAGTGTGCTGGTCCTCAAGCTTTGATAAACTGCATAATAAAATGAAGGCTGCTAAACCTATACAGCAAAACAAATAATCCCCAAATTAAGGAGAACATCAAACAGCTACATAAGGAAATAAACAAGGACATAAACAAAACAAAGGCATCCTTATAACTCAAGCTAGCTGTAGAAGCCAAATACAAATACAAGTTAGTTATGTCAGAAAAATAAGAAATAACATCAAAATTGCTTTGAGCGTATCCATAATGGAATAAACTACTCCAATTCAGTGGATATTGCCAACATACTGGCTAATAAATTCAGTGCTAGCTTCACTCCAGAGACATCTATTCCCAACCCACTTCTCCCTGAAGGAATCAGTTCACCAACTATCATGAAATAGCATGTAATAAAGGAACCCTCCAAACTGAGGAATACCTCATCCACGGGGCCTGTCAACATATGCAGATGTCTAATTATTAGCACTACACTGACAAGCCTAGTCCTAAACTTCTTCAATCTGACCCTAACAACTGTAATTGTCACTCAGCAGTGCTGCACAGCTGTTATGATGCCAGTGTACAAGGGAGGCCCCATCTACAGACCCTCCCTGGGATTCATTAAACTAAAGTCTCCATGCAGGAACAGTGTAGCTGCTCCTGCACGGAATATGGCCACTGAGCAATTCAGGAAACAGCTGATCTGATGTGCATGAGCCTGCCAACACTGTTTCTGCATGGAAAGCCTTACAGAATGCTAATTACCTTATTTGCTAGTGAAATCCATGCAAATGAGGTGAATTAGTGATTCAGGAATCAGGCAGGCAGCCGTGCAGTAACAGTGCTAGTTGCAGAAATGTGTTCGGTTACTAACCAAACATATTTCTGCAAATAGCAAAATGGAGGCATGACAGCTCAAATAAAAGCACGTATTATAAACTTTAAGCATGCCAATGGCCAAATATATGGCCATTGGCATGGGAAGGTGTTTAATTTAATAAAAAATTAGAAGTATTTTTTTGGCCGATCTCGGCCATTTAAGCATAGGGCAGTGGCGCATAAACAGGGTTGTGCCAAAAACAAACAAACAAAAAAAAAAAAAACAAATGTGAAAACTCAATTTTAGGGGAAATCTACATTTTGCCATTATAGTCAATGGCATGCAGAATCAAAACATTGCCAGGGAACACTGGTTGTCAAGGGGAAAGGCTCCATGTCAGTGCAGTAACTATGGACAAAGGCAGTTGGGTATGCAAATGAGGGGACATTTTCTGAATCACAAAATATTCTAAGTCCACACACTGCACCTAACCATGTAGGTGCTGGAACAGGATAGTGTAGGCAGGAGGAGCAGCTAACATGAAAAGGGGGTATGTCATGCTTGCTGTAAGCACATTGGAGCTCCATTGCCTGGGTTTGGACTTAGCTAAGCACAGCTAAGCAAGGGGGTGTGTCTGAGGCTGTAATATCTTACACCATGAAATGAAGAGCGTGTTCATGTCCAGGGAGGGCCATTTCTGTTAAAATGTGTTTACCTTAGCTAAACGGGTGTTTGTGGCATGCACTGGGACTTAAAAAAAACAAAAAAAATGGAAATAGCAGCACTGTTTACATTTAGGCAGTGGGTTTGCGCACCGCACTTCGGGGCTTAAAAGGAGCAGAGATGGGAAGGGGAAAAGAAAAAAAAAAGGGAAATAGCAAAATATAGCCACTCAAATTCAAGTAAAATAGCTGGCAGGTGGAATGTCTCAAAGTCAGCCAATCACACAGGCAGCATCTGCAGCACGCCACTATAAACTATGTAAACACCTTCCAGTCTGTTTTTTCCCACAAACTCTGCACTATAGGTGTACACATACGGGGGAATTTTAACTGACAAAACTAGCAAAAAATGTTAGGGGCTGCTGTTGCTTTGATCTATCAGTATGTTTAAGAAGCCGAGGACACTGAGGGGGATAATGCTGACAACTGACTCAGACCGAGGAGGAGGAGGAGAAAAGTGTTCATACCCAAGGTAACCTACCAGTGGCTACATAATCTGGACATAATAGAGTGCTACAGGGTGGACAGGGAGATACTTCAGCAACTTCAGCTGTGCCAGCCTCAACTCAGACCCAGAACCAACAGAGGGAAACCCATCCCAGTGGATATCAAGGTATGTGTAGCCTTAAGAATACTAGCTATGGGTACTTTCCAAAGACCAACTGGGGATATCATGGGGGTCTCACAGGCATCTGCATCCAGGATACTCCACCAGTTCCTGGATGCCATGCGACCACATGCTGCTAAGCACATTTACTTCCCCAGCACCCATGAGGAGAGGACCAGCAATATGCATCTCTTCCACCATGTAGCAGAATACCCAGAGGTACTGGGTGCCATGGACTGCACGCACATCCACATCAAAGCACCACCTGGTGACCAGGGTAGGGTATACCTAAACCACAAGGGGTTCCACTCCATCAACTGCCAGGTCATGTGCGATGCCCAGGGTGTTATCGTGAATGTGTGTGCTGGCAGCCCAGGACGCTATCACAACTTCCACATCTGGCATTTGTCACAGCTATACTAGGCATTTGCCAGTAGGGACATCCCATATGGCCATCTTGTGGGGGATGCTGGCTATGCACTGGAGCCGTGGCTGATGACACCCATCAGAAATGCATACACACCCACACAAGAATGCCATAATGAAGCACACGCACAAATCAGGATCATTATAGAGCATGTGTTTGAGATGCTCAAGTCACAGTTCCACTGTCTTGACATATCCGGTGGAGCCTTGCAGTACTCTCCAGCCACATGTGCACACATGTTCATAGTATGTGCCACGCTACACAATATGATCCTGTGGAAACAACTGCAGCAGGAACAAAACCTGGAAGGGCCACATAGCCCCCACAATTGCCAAGGTCTCCACAGGCATAGAGGGACTCAGAGGAGGAACATCCTGAGCCTGCCCATGTAGACAGAAGGAGGCATGCCCAGTATGCCCTGTCCTTGGCAAAGAGGCAACGCATAGCAGATACACTGACACTGTAGGACCCAAGGGACTGATCTCTCTCTGAATCGCACACACAGTAAAATGAATGCCAAACATCACACCACCTATACCTTACCATGTATAGGCAGTGTACTGCGTGCATCCGACATAGTCAGCCCTCAAGCACCATCCTCACAACTGCCTCAGGCACAAGGTAAGTCAGTCTTCTTAACAATAAATGAATGAAGTAGAATGTTCTGATAGCATATCTATGGTATTGATGCAAGCATGCAAGGGAATGAGGTGGCTTACTGGGATAGCAGCAGACAACTGACAGCTCTGTGGCACAGCAGGTAGTATATGTCCAGTACTGGCTTACCCACACTATGCAGTACCACCCTAGCTGAAAAATGCCACTGCAGCATATGTGGTGAGCCAAATGACTGGGGTCATAGTTCACATGCATGGATGTCAAAGTGGGGGTCCCATACTCACTCCCAGCCTCACCCAGCAGATCGGCTGTAGAAACCCATACAGAAACGTCTGGCAAAGACCCCCACATGGTGACATCCATGAAATTCCCACCTACAGATTTACACAGTGATATCACAGCAGGTCTGGCAGTGGCAGTATGGCTCTGAAAGGTAAGAAGTCTGAAACTAAAAATGTTTATGCCAGAACAATCTGACCTGTGTTTGATACTGTTATGCCTGTATTCTCAAAGATAGGACACACCACTATGCTAAATGGGACCAAAATGTTAAGCAAATATCAGCACAGTCTCTGCAAATGTGTATTGTGTACAGATGTGTCACCCCCCACCCATAGTCCGATAGAAATGCAGTAACATGTCCCTAGCCTTAAGCAGCATCCAGATGTCAACTAGAGTGATAGCTCAACATGAACAGAAAGCAGTTGTCAGTAACACCCAGTCAACTTACTGGCACCATCCCAGGGGTGTCCACTGCCAGCAGCCTAGGAACATATGATCATCAGAATGCATTGCCTTGCTACAGATGGCCTGCATCTGTCACACCTGGCCTACAGGCCTCTGGAAAATGCCCATGCCTCACCCACAGTACCCTGTTATGGAGTGTCATAGGGTCCATAACACCAACATAACGCAGTCTACAAAATACAAAAAAAGGCCATGCTACTAACTGCTAGGAGCAAAGCTGCCAGCCTCAGAGAGCCAGAAATCTGGACAAAGCCATGAATAATGGGATGATAATGGTCCAAAGAGAAGGACACCTTTGAAATACTGCTCTAACAATGTTAGAAAGTTGATGGAATGATTGTATTAGCATGGAATGTCTGAAAGGTATGAAGTCTGAAACTGTAATGTCAACTGTCAGTAATATCTAACGTCAACCCTGAGTGACTTGCAAAACACTTTTCCTTGAAAACCACACTCGTTTGGGTAACCAGCCAGATATATGAGTCATGAATCTGGACATTCTGTGATACTCTGTACAGTCGACAGACAGGGCTAGGAGTCTAAACATGGGAATGCACTCATTGCAGGCAGTCCTAAACCTGGACGATGGTGACATGTCTGCACCCGCAGAACCCCGGCTCACAGCCATGGGGAGTAACACACCCTTCCCTGATCACTCATCCTATGCAACATTCTGACCCCAAAATGTGGCCAGCCAAGCAAAATGAGGTGGCCATACATATATGCGAGACACACACACACACTCACACACCTTCAGGCTGGTCAATCAGTCTGACACACACAAGACCCTCCAAGGGCAGTCAACCTTTGAGAAGGCCCCTATGCAATGTACTGGTAGCTATAGGCCAACATATCTGACCCAGGACACCCCCCCCCATATATCTTATCCCCTACAAATCTATCTGGAATCTACCTGTCACCCTGTTCCTGCCTGACTTATATTACCCAACCATGGACTGGAAATCAGACTATGCCAGAACAGAAATGCACAGATATTCCACCATTGTAATATATCACCAAGGTGCTGGACCATTTCCACAGCTCCAGCAGTCGACTGGTTGTAGGCACACCTCTCAACAGGTTGAATTGTGCAAGAATGCCTAGCATTTGGCCCATAATACTAGTGTGTGCATCATCCATCCTGTAGTCCTCTTGTAAATCACTGTGATGATCTGAGAAGGTATGTCACGAGGCACTGAAACAATACATAACAGTGTCAAACATCATATAAGTCAGATGTCTGCTAAAACAAACCCTGTAACCCTAGCAACCCATACATTACTGAGAGAAATAGTCGCAATCACCGTATGGCCCATTGTCTACCCATTTTGATAGGCTATCTCCAGATATCATGCACCAACAGATTGAGATGTATGGATGTAGCATAAAACAAACCAGACTGGAGTACAACAATTCCTGGAATGGAGTCCCACATTTACTATAGAAGGTCACACTGGGGATGCTCATACACATAGAGAATTGTCAGCAGGATCTAGGAATTAACAGGCCTTTCCCACCCAGTGCACTTCCCATTGCCCTACCTTAGCAGTCCTGAAGATATCAGTCACCTTAGAAGACCCTTTCGTCAGGCCTCAGCCCTATAACCTCTGTGACGTATGTGATAACTGTGTAACACTATAGTACAAATAACTAGTTAGGTAGGAGCTCTAATCTCAGTCCTGGCAAATGTAGAAGTGTGTGTGTGTGTGTGTGTGTGTGTGTGTGTGTGTGTGTGTGTGTGTGTGTGTGTGTGTTTATAAGTTAAATATTTTGGGTCAATTTAAACCCAGTACATTTCCCATTGCCCTACCTTGGCAGTTCTGCAGATATCAGTCACCTTAGAAGTCCCTTTCATCAAGCCTCAGTCCTATAAGCTCTGAGGTGTGTACGATAACTGTGTAACACTATAGTACAAAAATCTACTTGGGTAAGAGTGCTAATCTCAGTCCTGGCAAATGAGTCTTTTGGGTCTATTCAAACCTTGTACACTCCCAATTGCCCTACTTTAACAGTCCTGCAGATAACAGTTACCTTAGAAGTCCCTTTCATCAGGCTTCATCCCTATAAGCTCTGTGGCACATGCGATAACTGTATAATACTATAGTACAAATAACTACTCAGGTAGGAGTTCTAATCTCAGTCTTGGTAAATGGCTTTACTGGTAAATGGCTTTATTGGAAAGGCTCACCCAGACTCTGCTACACTTTGCTGTGAAGGAAAGGTTGGTTTGCTTTTTATTTGTTGTATTTTGTATTAGTTTATTGCCTTTTTATATTTTGAGTGCTGTGATTTGTTTTTTTTACCTTGTGTTTTGCTTGTGTTCTGCTTTTAACTGCATATTAAAACTTCAAAAGACACCACAGCTCTGTCTCTTGTGAGTCAGGCATAAATTTTTCCCACCCCCCACCCTGTCACTGTCATGCTCTTAAATACTACTGTCTTTCTAGTTGCCTGCCTCTTATGTTAATTTGACCATATATCTCATTTCCTCTCTGCTTTCACCGGCTTGTATGAATAAGCACAAAATTATCATTTTGTGAAATCACTCCTCTTCAACTATTTACATTTATTGGCCATTCTACTGTATTCCATAGTACTGGAATACAAAAGTGATCACCCCCTTTCAATTTATCTTGCTGTTTTAAAAACAGTGACTCTCCACTAAAACTTAACTTTTTAGACAGGTAAAACTTAAGTTACCTACTTTCACATCTAACTTCTCTAGTGCACACTGCAGTGTTCAGGATAAACCATTTTTTTTTCATCTTACCTTCAAGCATCCCTGTGACTAGCACTTGCTTTAATACCTGCTGGAAAGAACTAGGAAGCCTTAAACTGATACAAGCACTCAACTATCCTTATTAATAAAGAGAAACTAATCATAGGCACTAAATAGCCTATAATTGCAAAGTATCTTGCTAAGGTAAGGGAAAACAGCTCCCGTACTTTAAAAAAAAGCACCAAACCAGGCAATTCCAAGGGTCAGCTTCCATTGATTTTTCCTGTCCACCTGGAGAATCTGTGCATACTGGGGCAAAGCAGCAATTGCCTCATGTGCACAGACAACCCTCTCCACCTACCACCCAACACTACAACCTGTGAGAGATGCACTTACATAGTCAAACTGGAAGCAAAGCTCTCTCAACCCAAGATTGTGCTAGACAGTCAAGAGGAGAAGGTTAACACCCGCACTAAATCTCAAGCAACACATAGCCCTTCTAAACTCATAACACCCACACATAGCAACACTAAATCCACATATGCGGAGGCCCTTAACTGTAACCTGCCCAAGCAACAAGGACCTCCAAAGCTGAAACGCAAACAAACACCAATCACAACCAAAGTGTCACATAGCTCACAACACCAGTGAGCCACCCAGCAACAGCCCCTAAGGCAAGACAACATACCTAACACTTTACTCATAGGTGACTCTATAGTCAGGCATACTGATGTCCCACTCACCAGGCTGAACAAGGAGAAAATTACAGTGAGCTGCCTGTCGGGTGCCAGGACTACATGAAAAGAGACATGGAAGAGCTATCGGATCATGTGGCCCAGGCAGGTATGACCCTAGCCCTGAGTAACATCCTGCCTTTGCCCAGAATGATACCACAATTTAAGGACAAAATGATTGACTTCAACAATTGGCTAAGCTTCTGGCGTCATTCAAAGGGGATCCAGTATCTGTTTGCCTGGGACGACATAATCAACAGACCACAATGCTTTGTCAAAGATGGTCTGCACCTGTCGCTCCTGGGATTCAGGTTACTGGCTAAGGCTCTTGCCACCCCTATAGTGCCTTTTTTAGGCAAAGTTCAAAGGACAAAACCACCACAGTAACAGGTACAAGCATGCAAAATCTGAAGGTAATGCTACTCAGTGCTATAAGTCTAAACCTCAAAATGCACTCTCTCGAGGCACTCCTAAAAATGGAGAACATTGATATCTGTGCAGTAACTGAGACCTGGTTCAAGGCTCCAGAGAGCACCCCTGCAATACCAGGCTGCAACTCTTACCACACTTTTCAGCCACCAAACCAGGATCGAAACACTAAAGGTGGAGGAGTGTCCATATTCACCAAGGATATTCACACCATCAGGTTAGTTGCCCAACACAATGCATCTGAAATTCTCCACTATACCTTTCTAAACATACTGGAAAATATTAATATACAACCAAACACCCTAATACTGGGTGATTTCAACTACCCTGCCATTAACTGGGAAAACTACACATGTACCAACACCTTTGCTCAAAGGTTCTTGAAATTCATAAATTCCAATGCCCTGGATCAACTAATCCATAGTCCCACCAGGGGCTCCAGTATCCTAGAGCTGGTCATTACCAACATGGGAAATCGATGCTCCACACCTATGGTCACCTTCTCGTTGGTCAGGTCAGACCATAAGCTAATCACCCTTAACATCCACATTCCACCCCCATCCCCCAGTAAGGAAACCTCCATAAAAAAACTTCTCCAAAGCCAACTTCATGCTACTCAAGTCAGAAGTTACAAACTTCATGACACCCATGCAGACGGGAACTGAAAGTTCGACTGCTGAGTCATACACTAAGGCACTGTATAAGCACATCCATGAATTGTGCCATCCCAAATAGAATCAAGATGCTCTCCTCCAAAAAAGGAAGCCAATCTGGTGGTCCCCTGCCATAAACAAACTTTACAACAAAAGGAAGAAACTGTTGCAGAAAAGAGGAAAATCCCAGGATGCAAAAAACTCCCTTACCAGCCTCAGTAAGACGCTGAGATCCCTCATAAAATCCTCCAAAGCTAGTTATGAAAATAAAATTGCCAAAGATTCCAAAGACAACCACAAGGCATTCTATAACTATGTCAAGAATCTAAATGGCAATGCTCAGATCTGCTCTGAGCTACAACAGAATGACATTAAATATACTGATCCCAAGGATATCGCCAGTATCCTGGCAGATCGATTCAGTGCCAACTTCACCCCTCCCTCTCACCCCCTAAATGGCCCATCTCAATACAGGAAGATTGCCAAGTTCCGGTAATCACGGCCACACAGATAAAAATGCACTCTCCAAAGCTAAGAATCCATGGGATCAGATGACATCCTGGGCTGTGTACTACATGAACTACAAAATGAACTGGTACCTCACCTAAATGTCATGTTTAATCATACCCTCACCTCAGGCTTCATGCCCACTGAGTGTCGCACAGCTACAGTTATCCCACTCCACAAGGAGGGATCCACCTTGGATCCCGAGAACCACCACCCCATCAGTCTTTTGAGCCTGATCTGCAAGGCCATGGAACGTATTATTATGGAACTTATAAACAAAGACATTGGCAACCTTAAAACACTGGACCCCACCCAGTTTGGGTTTGTGAAGGGCCGATCTTGTCTCCTGAATTTGATTGACTTCTTCTAATCAATCTCCAGAGCCATGGACGAGGGTAAATCAGTCCACACAGCCTATCTGGACCTCCCCAAGGCCTTTGCCACCATCCCCCACTCTGGAATCATAGATAAACTTACTAAGCTGGGCATTAATCCCTATGTCACTCGATGGGTTGCCAATTGGCTTACTGATAGAACCCACACTGTAAAAGTAGCTGACTTCAAATCCAGCTCCAGACAAGTGACAAGTGGAGTACCTCAGGGTTCAGTCCTGGGACCTCTCTTGTTTGGCATCTACTTCTCTGAAGTACAGGCCAACACTAAGGGACTCTGGCTAACAAAGTTTGCAGATGACTGCAAACTGTGAGCCATTATTAAATCCCCAAATGATGTTGACACTCTACAAAAGGGCCTCACAAAAACAGATGCTTGGTGCCAGAGCCATGGGCTCAAGCTCAATGCCAAGAAATGTATAGTTATCCCCTTTGGGAAAAAACATGTACCCGTGAATTACCACATAGGTGGCTGCACACTAAACACTGAAAGTGCGATAAGAGACTTAGGGACACTGGTGGACAGTGGTCTCACCTTCAATAACCACATTGCCACAACAGTCAGGAAATCCTTATATGTGGCACACCTCATCACTAAGGGCTTTTCATCCAGAAAAAAGGAGATCATTGTCCCACTGTACTCATCTCCCATTAGACCCATTATAGAATACAACGCCCCATTTGGTATGTACCTCTCAAGACATCTGCAACAACTGGAAAGGCCACAGAAATACCTCACTAAAAGAATCACAGGCCTAAAGCAGATGCCCTATGCTGACTGCCTTAAAATACTCCAGCTATACTCTGTCGCATATCGTCTACTCTGAGGTGATCTCTGCTTAACATACAAGGCCATGTCAAACCCAGAACTGTTGGAAATGCTACACTTAAAGAAATCCCAATCCCTCAGAGCCACACACTCCAGGGATCTAAACCTTGTCATCACAATAAACAAAACATGCTGGAGGGATAGGTTCCTGACCCAGAGACTCCCCAGACTCTGGAATAGACTGCCCATACATGTCAAGCAGGGTGCCTGTTTGGCCCTGTTCAAAAGGAACATTGATGATTGGATGGGAGAAAGGAAATTAACCTCGGGATCATGTCAGTCGCCCTGTTAGACAGGGGTCCAGGGAAGTAAATAGTGTAGGAAGAAATAGTCAGGGAATTGTTATGGCTAGGCTTGTATAGGCCCTAGGGCTGATAGCCTAGTACCAACCTATGAACCTATGTGTGTGTGTTTGCATGCTAAAGGTTTTGGGTCCATTCAAACCCAGTACACTTCCCATTACCACTTTAGCAGTCCTGCAGATAACAGTCACCTTAGAAGTCCCGTTCACCAGGCCTCAGCCCTATAAGCTCTGTGGTGTTGCGTGCGATAACTGTGTAGCACTATAGTACAAATAATTAGTGAGGTAAGAGTTCTTATCCCAGTTATGGCAAATCTGTATGTGTAAGGGCATATATGTGTAGTGTAAAGGATTTTGTGACCTCTCTCACCCAGTACATCACCCATTGTCATACTTTACAAGGGCTGGTGATGTTCCTCACCTTAGAAACACCTTTGGACACCCTTCACCCTATAAGCTCCGAGGAATATGTGCTAAATGTATGACACTGTAGAAACAATACACAGATAGGTAGGGGTTCTAATCTCAGTCCTGGCAAGTGTGAGTGCGTGTGTGTGTGTGTGTGTGTTTGTGTGTGTGTGTGTGTGTGTGTGTGTGTGTGTGTGTGTGTGTGTGTGTGTGTGTGTGTGTGTGTGTGTGTGTGTGTGTGTGTGTGTGTGTGTATGTCTGTGTGTGTGTGTGTGCGTGTGTGTGCGTGTGTGTGTGTGTGTGTGTGTGTGTGTGTGTGTGTGTGTGTGTGTGAGAACAGTGTCCTGTCTGTGGGGGGTTGTGTTTGTGTGAGAGGCATAGCCATTGGTGGGTGGGTTTTGCTACTTTTTGCTGTTGCCTACCCAGTACATGTCCCAGTGTCCACATTACAAGGCCCACAGTTGTCATCCACTGTAGAGGGACCTGTAGACAGTCTGTATCCCTATAATGATTTTGCCATGTGCAATAATTATGTGACAGTATGGAATAGATAACAAGATAAGCAGCCCATCTAATCCTTGGATATCACTCCCCACTCAGGAATCATACACAAACACACTCAGGTAGGCAGCAACCCCTACATCAGTAGGTGGCCTGCAAACTGGCTCACAGATAGAACCCACAGTTTGAAAGCAGCACACTCAATGTCAGACTGATGAACAGTAATGAGTGGAGTCCCACAGGTTGTGGACTTGGGTCCCCTCATGTTTGAGATCCACACCTCTAAGGATCAGCCCAATATGAAGGTGTCCTGGCTGAAAATGTTTGCAGATGACTACATGGTGTGTGCTATTATTACCTCCCCATGTGAGGTTGACATCCTTCACAAAGGCCTCTCTGAGACCTATCACTGTTGTCAGAACCCTGAACATAAGCTTAATGTCAGATGATGTGCCACCATCCCCTTTGGGTATGACATGGTTCCCATAAAGTAATACATTGATGGTAGTCCACTGAACACTGATGTTGGTATAAGGGAACTGGCAACACTGGTTGACAGTGGGCTCTCTGTTGACCACTACATTGCCACTGTCTTCTGAAAGTCCTTCCATGTGTCACTTTTACTGACTACGGGTGTTGAATCCGGGAAGTAAAAGGACAGTGTTTCCCTGTACTCCCCCCTCAGTAGGCCAATCAATGTGTACTACGGCTCATTTGCCATGTACTGCACTGGACACCGGTAACAACAGGAGAGGCTGTAAATATACCTCACAAAGAGGATCTTAGGTACTACACACTTGCCCCAAACAACTCCAATGAATCTCTGTCTCATATTGGCTACTTAGGTGCGATCTCTGCCTGACATACAAAGCCATGTCTGACCCAACCCTGCCGGGAATGTTACATCTGAATAAACCAATCTGTCCACAGACCATGCCCCAGATACCTCAACCCCATCCTCACAATCAACAGGACATGCTGGAGGGACAAGTTCACAACCTAGAGACTGGCTACGCTATGGAATAGTTGCCACATACATGTCAAGCAGAGCATATTACTGGCCTTCTTCAGGAGAAATCAGAAGGAGTGGATGGGGAATAGAATACCCACCCTGGGGTTCACTCTAGTGACTATACTCAGTAGACACACTGGGGAGTATCGTCAGGTGGCATGATGCCATTGCATTCCCTTGGGCTAGCTTTGTAAAGCCCTCATGGCCATTTGTCACGTACATACCTATGAATCTTTGAACCTATGGATCTCAGTACTGTCAAATGTATGTGTGTGTGTGTGTGTGTGTGTGTGTGTGTGTGTGTGTGTGTGTGTGTGTGTGTGTGTGCATTAGTGTGTATAAAAGTGTTTGTGAGTGTGTAAACATATGGGTGAAAGTAGTTGGTGGCCTGCCTCACCCAGTACAACTACCATTGCCATACCTTACAAGTGCTGTAGATGTTATTTACTATATAGGTACCTTGGGACACTCCCCAACCTATAAGCTCTGTGGTGTGTGTGGTAAATGCATAACACTATAATACCAATAACTACATAGCCAGGGGTTCTAATATGAGTCCTTGCAAGTGTGTGTGTGTGTGTGTGTGTGTGTGTGTGTGTGTGTATGTATTATTGTGTGTATTATTGTGTGTAAGTGTGAATATGTGTAGGTTACAGCATTTTGTGGCCTCTCTCACCCAGTACATCTCCCATTGTCATAATTTTAATGTCTCTCACCTTAGAAGTACCTTTGGAGAAGTGTCACCCCATAACCTCCGCAGCACGTGCAATACATGCGTAACAATGTAGAAGCAATAAATAGGTAGGTAGGGGTTCTAATCTCAGTCCTGTAAAATGTGTGTGAGCGAAGAGTATCATGTGTGTTTGTGTAAGAATGATGTCCATTGGGTGGGCATGGTTTCATATTTTATGTCATGGTACTCACAGTACACATTCCTAGGTTTACTGTATGAGGTCTGCTGTTCACATCAACCATAGTGGCATCTGTAGACAATCTTCAGCCCTATAAGCCCTGTGCAACAGTATGGAATAGTATGGTATGAATAACAAGATAGGTTGGTCTGCTAATGTCAGTACTGGCAATTGTGTGTGTGTGTGTGTGTGTGTGTGTGTGTGTGTGTGTGTGTGTGTGTGTGCAAACAGTATTCTCTGTGTGTTTGGTCAGCACAATATCCTCTGGGGTTGAGGGCGTTAGCAATCTGAAGTGTGTTCCACCCACCATAGACTGAGATACAACCCCTCAGCCCTATAAGCTGTTACACAGACCTGGGAAATGTGTGCAGATACAGCTGTACCTCGGAAATGACATGGTCGATGTGTTACAACACTGCCATACTCCTAGTTGGTGATGTCTGCAGGGCCACAACCTGCTGACACACAGACACCTGGAACTCAAACAGAATACAGCATGTGAGAACACATTCGCTTAGTGTTACTAACACCAATAATGCATCATGGCTGAAAAGGTACACACACACTCTGATGTGTACCCATTACAAATTCCAGATGACAACACCTTACACATAGCTACACTCTACTAAAATCAGCCTGTACATCAGATCCATATTATCATGTCCCTGCATCAATGGTATGGATGGCATGGATGTGGCACAGGTATCATCATATAGACAGGGTGTTGTGTGGGTTTGCCAGAAGCCTAGGCTGGGCCATATGGTTGACATCATATGTGTGTGTTTGGGGGGTGTTCATTAAATGGGCTGTTCAGGGGTGGTGTGTGTGTGTGTGTGTGTGTGTGTGTGTGTGTGTGTGTGTGTGGAGGTGACTTGTCTGATGGTGATGTGTGTGTGTTTGTATGCACACAGTCACACCATGTGGGAGACCTACACCGGGGTATTTTGGACAGCTGTGAGCCATACATGGCATGGTGTACAGTTCACCATCTCTGGCCATGGAAACAGGAACTGGGCCTGCCAATGGTATCACCGACACCCCCACAGCCAAGTACTACTCCCCAATGGTGACTGCTGCCTGCTGGATCCATGTCCATGTTGGGACCGGCAAGGATCATGTGCCCATGGCCTGCTGCATCATGGCATGGACAGCATACCCCCTTCAGTATTGCTGGTGGTACTGCCAGTATGGGAACATGATGGTGCACAGCCACATAGACCCTCAGCTGACCGTGGTGCTGCCCTACATCTATGTGGCTGCTGACCATCGTCCACCAAATGTTTAAGCACAGGTATTCCATGGTTGAGGAGTGCCAAGATCTCCCCCCACCTTCTATTCTTGACCTCAGCACACTCACAGATAGCTGCAGTGAGTTCACAAATATTGCCACAGACACCAGGGCCATCCTCATCCATGACCCTGCATATATGTCTGGGATTACATTCATTACGTGCCTGTGCCCCCATGACAGCCCGAAACATGCATCTGTTGACTGCTGCTGCTTTGGCAGTTGCAACAGGGGTATGAAGGGCTGCAATCCTCCTCCAAGCACCCCAGCCCACCTGCCTGTGTGGGACCTTGCCAGCACTCTCGTTATGGCTAGTGCCTGCATCCTCACTTTCTATATTACCACAGTAGCATGTTCCATGCTACCACCTGCAAACTGTCCATTATCTGTGGCCACTGGTGATGGGGTATGTGTGGGCATTGTGGCTGTGTGGGGGATGGGGTTGACAATAGTCGGATACCAACCAATGGCACAGATTCAGGCCCTGACAACCCCACCTGTGCCTCAATATGAGTATCATCATGGTCAGAGTCTGCAGAGACAGTGACATCCGTATCAGAGTGGGAAGGACCGCAGCCACCATGTCCACCTGTGAGGAAAAACAACATATGTAAATTACTACTGGCATTAAAAGGTTTGCTGGTACACACACACGCATACACACGCGCGCGCACACACACACACACACACACACACACACACACACACACACACACACACACACACACACATGCACACATACAGGTGAGGTCCCTCAAAGGCAGTACACAGACCTCACATTAGCTGACTGGGGGCATTCACAACACAGTCAGACAGTAACATACACACTCTGGAGAGACTCTCAGCATCATGCAGTGCAGTCTTTTCCAATTACTGTTACTGCTAATATACACCTCTGGGATATGTGAGTGGTGTTAGTAGGTAATGGCCCTTCCCCTAGCACACACTGCACCCATGTAAATTATGCAGTTCACCTGTATAGCACTGTGACAACTCCTACAGAACATACCTCCCAACTGTACGGGGCTTTGCTAAATGTCTACATGTGTGGCTCATATGTTTGGTCTCTTCCTCATAACTCCTGTGTTTATCTGATACATTACTGGGTTGACCTGTAGATTGGTGCCACTATTTAATGTCCTAATTTAAGCTGCAGACAGCATAACCTGCAGTACATGTATGTTAAAACAAAGCTGATTACTCAAACAACTTCCTAAGCTTACAGTGGATATAGTAAGTTTACACACACCTGTTAACATGCCAGGTTTTTATGATATATCACACGAGACCTCAGAAATCAGGTCATAACATTGCCATCATTTCATATGACATATAACCTGTGCAATCCAAGTGAAGAACACACATATCAGTTACAGGTAACATATGGTAAATGAAATTGGTACAATAGGCTGGTTGCATGAGTGTTCACACCCTTAAAGTAATGCTCTGTTAAAGCACCTTTTGATTTAATCACATGATACAGTCCACTTGGGAAGGTGTCTATCAGCATGGCACATCTTGACTTGCCAATATTTGCATACTCTCCCTTGCAAAACACCTTCAACTATGTCAGATTGCAAGGACATCCTATGTGCACTGCCCCCTTCAGGTCTCCCTGCATATATCCTATTGGACATAGGTGTGGGCTCTGACTCGGCCAGTGCGGAATGTTGCATGTGTTTTGGTGAAGCCATCCTTTTGTTGATTTGGATGTATGGTTTGGGTCATTGTTGTGTGGAAAGGTGGAATTCCTCACCATCCACAACTATGTGGCAGACAGCAGAAGGATTGGAGCCACAAGGGACTGGTGTTTGGAACTGTTCATAATCCCCTCTAACTTGGCTACAGCCCCAGTTCCAGCTTATGAACAGCAACACCAAGCAGGACACTGCCATCACCATGCTTCACCGTAGGGGTGTTGTTGTTGTGGTGATGTGTAGTGATGTTATTGCACCAAACACACCTGTCAGAATTGTGGTCAAAGAGTTCAACCATGGTCCCATATTACCATAACACATTTTCCCACTTGCTTTTTGGAGACCTGATGTATTGTTTTCAGACTTTCACCATGCCTGCATATTGTTTGGTGTGAGGAACTTCTGCCATCTTCCAACCCTACCCTATAGGCAGGACATATAGAGACCATGGAAGATTGTTGTGACATGTAGTACACACCCAATACTTGCCGAAGATTCCTGCTACTCCTTCACTGTTGCTGTAGGACTTCTGGCAGCCTCCCTGACCAGTTTTGGTCTTGTATTCTCATAGACTTTGGTGGGATGTCCACTCCTTCTCAGTGTCACGGTAGCCCCATATTTTCATCACCTTTTGATGACTGCCTGCACTGTGTTCCATGGTATGTGCAATGCTGTGGAAATGTTTGATACCCTTCTCCAGGCTGATACATCTCAAACATGTGGTCCTTTAGCAGCTTTGCCAGCTCTATACAAACCATTGCTGTTGCTGTAGCAGGCAACTGGGTATATTTTAGGATAATCCTGGTAGGACAGCTGACCATTTTTTGCTGTTAATCAAAGAGTCTCTGTAATTGATTGCAGGTGTGTACCCAATAAGATGTACTGCTGTAGTTATATCGAAAGCTGCCTCAACACTGTACTAGCTTTAGCCTGTGCACACATATGCATCTAGGTTGTTGTACTATTGTTATGTGTCGTTATTGTTCCCCTAGTAGATTTGTTTGCTTTACAATTGAATTGTACAGGTTATAGGTCACATGAAAGATTGGCAGTATTTTGAACTTGTTTATTGTGCTCTCATTTTTGTATATCACAAATACATGTCATTCTAACAGATGTGTACACCATTTATATGCACTGTATACCACTAATTTATGCAATATGACCCTAGTTTTGGGGCTTTGTCCCCCCATTTTGTCATTCTTTGTCCAGATGTCCTGCAATGACAGGTTGTGAGGTATGCTACAGATAGGTGACATCTCCTGCAAATAGTCCCCTGTCATGGCCACCATGATGCAATGCAGTAAACACCACCACACATGAACATGTAGGTATTGCCAAATGGCTGAGTGTAACAGTTGTGTGCATGGTCACATGCATTAACTTTAGCATGCCTGGGGTACTGGTGAGCCACAACAGGAAAATCCCATACTTACCAGCTTCAGACTGCTGTCCTATGTGCAGATCAGAGGGGCCTATGTAATTGTGAGGGAGATGTATTGTCAGCAGATTCACATTAGGCATTGGTACAAGATGAACGCTACATTTCTGCACAAGTACAGTACACACTATGATATTACACTATTTGCTGTCCTTTACCATAGATGTGCACTTTTGTGCATTACTACCCCACCCACTAATCCATTTGCACTGACATATACATCTAGTGACTCTATAGAAGACAGTTTAAATGCTACCTCATTACATTCATGTGCACTTTGGCCTTACCTGGATGCTCCTCACCTATTGTCTGGGTGCCACCCACCTCCATGACTGCTGTTTCCCGTGTTTGAATTTGTGTGGGGGCTACCCCAAGGTTGGCAAGGTGGTCCTCTGTCAATGTAAGTGGGGCCTGTGTGACTGGTCCCCCACTGGTATTAGTATGGTCCCTCACTACAGCAGCAGCCCTTTGCCAAGCACAATGTATCAGGTCAGTTGCTCTATGCCTGACCTGATCATATGTCGGTCCATGGTGGCCAAAAATGTTCACTTTGTAGATGATCTTATCTTGATCAGTATGCTCCTGCAGATGTTGCTGGCTACAGCCAAAAAGGATGGCATAGTTTAAGATTGCAGCTTTTGTGACGGCTGCTGTATCTGCATCAGTGGAAGGTGGTTGCCGCTGCATGGCACCTGGAAGGCATAAACAGGGAAATACATCACAGGACCTCAGACATTTCCAAGAGTTCTTTACAGACCCAGCACATGAATATGGACTATCATTAGCCACCACTGATAAACACTTCATACCCCTGTACCTGGCAGCACTGTATGAGCATGCATTGTACTCCTGGTCCTGATGTGTCATGTTTCCCCCAATGAGGGCCAGTACATTTCATACACCACCATTCATCATTCACGTTTGTGTAGAGGGATGACAGTGGCCATGTTCCTTGCAAATGGGATGTCAGTGGTGCTCAGGCTTTGCTTGCATACAGTGTGTAGTAGAGCTGAAAGCATATGCCTGGGTTCATGTAGGATGCAGACAGGAATGTTATCAGGCCCCAAGGGGACTTGCTTTTGTTAACTTTGATTAGGCAGTTTGGACCTGATCCATAATGATGAGAAGAGGGGTGCGTGTGCTGTGCATATCCACCAATACTGATAGTGACCCGGGGGGGGGGTGATGTTTGCCCTAAACCTGTCTGCAGCAGGTTGGCTGTAGCTATGGTGTTTGTGTATATGCTGTGATTGACCACCATTACAGGGTGGGTTGGGTTGTTGCCTCTGAGACTGCAGACGTATGTAAACTTGGCCTTGTGATTGCCCTTAGTGGATGTGTCCAATTTGTACTCATAGTTAGCCTTACAGTAATCCGCCTGTGATCTAATATGCTCATTCAGACAAAGGTTGACATGCTGTCCAGTTGGTGCCTGCTCCTACTTTGCCCTGTACAGACAATATAGCATCACTTTATGTGCTTTGTGCATTGCTGCTGTTCAGCAAAGGGGTTTACTCTACTTTGGTGGAGGCAAGTTTTACAAGTAAGGTATTGCTGAGGCCATACAGCTATGTGGGTGGTCATATATCTGTTTGTAGTGGGCATGGACATAGGGTCAGAACACAGTTGGCCACCTCTACAATTTCAATGTGATACGCATGCTTATTATACTACCCATGTCTGTGTCACGGCAATGCCACAACCAGTAGCTGTAGAAGTGTAACTCTGTTGGATGCACAGAAATTAAGGTTACACACATGTACAACATGTACAGCTTATTCACCTGACATTTTGCATCCCATGTCAGTTGTTGTGAGGCAGCCAGGTACACCTACCCATACATGCATATGCACAGGTAATACCTTCTATAAATTTCTGTTTTATGCCAGTATGGCACACTGTAATTACAGTCTTGCTGCTCAATCAGTCATGTCAATCTGTTAGGGCAAGACATCTGGAGGACACCGCACATACATGGGGGGCTATGTGCCACAATTAGTGACACTTTCTTCATATTGCTGTAACACATGTATGTCATTTGATAGTGCAGTAGCCTTTGCATTCACAGACATACCCTGGAGGATGTCTGATGCTCATATGGAAGACAGAGAGGAGAAAGGGGTGTGTTAGTGATGGTAGGAACTGTTAATGTTGTAAGTATGACTGGTATGGGGACAGAGCTAGCTGATATGCTGGACAGAGGAAAGGTGGATATATTGTGTGTGCTAGAGACCAGATGGAAGGGGTGTATAGCTGTGTGTATCAGAGTCAGGTACAACTAGTTCTATCATGGTGTGTATGGGAGAGGAACTGGTGTAGGGGTTAACCTGAAGGAACATTATGCCAAGAGTGTTTGTGGAGGTGATAAGGGTGTCGGGTAGAGTGATGTTTAGGAGGTTGGGAATTGATGGTGTAATGATGACAGTTGTTAGTGCATATGCTCTGCTAATTTTGTGTGTGATTGATGAGACAGGTGCACTTTGGTGTGGTTGGATGAAGTGGTGATGAGTGTACCCAAGGGTGAGAGAGTGGTGATTGGAGCAGATTTCAATGGGCATGTTGGTGAAGGGGACAGAGGGGATGCAAAAGTGATGGGTAGGTATGGTGTTAAGTAAAGGAATGCAGAAGGTGAGATGGTGGTGGAGTTTGCAACAGAGGTTGGACATGGCTGTGGTGAATACGTAGTTTTACAAGACCGAGGGGCATAGGGTGACATACAAGAGTGGAGGAAGATGTACACAGGTGAATTATCTCCTATGCAGGTGGGCCTGTTTGAAGGGGATTGCTAACTGTAAAGTGGTGGCAGGGTAAAGTGTAGTTAGGCAGCATGGAATGTTGGTCTGTGGGATGACATTGGTGATCAAGAAGAGGGGGAAGAATGTGAGTGCAGCACTACAGATCAAATGGTGGATACTGAGAAAGGGTGATTGTGAGGTTGAGTTCAGGGAAGAGTTAAGACAGGCAGTGGGTGGCAGTCAGGACTTAGCAAATATCAGGGTAACTACATCTGAGCTGTTAAGGGAGATGAGTAGAATGGGGCTTGATGTGACATCTGCACAGAGGAAGGAGGACAAGGAGACCTGGTAGTGGCATGAGGAAGTACAGGGGAGTATACAAAGAAAGAGGTTGGCCAAGGCAAAGTGGGATTGTCAGACAGATGAAGAAAGTAGACAGGTGTATAGGGAGATAGGGTGCATGGCAAAGAGAGTGGTGGCAAAGGCTGAGGATGTGGCATCTGAAGGGTTGTATGTAAGGTTGGACACCAAGGATGGAGACTAGGACCTGTACCAATTGGCTAGACAGAGGCATGTAGCTAGGAAGGTTGTGCAGTAAATAAAGCTGATAAAGGATAATGATGAAGTGTACTGACAAGTGAGGAGTGTGTGTCGAGCAGGTGGAAACAGTACTTTGATGGGCTGTTGAATGAAGAGAATGAGAGAGATAGAGAGAGAGAAGGTTGGATGATGTGGGTATGGTGAATTGGGATGTGCAACAGATTATCAAAGGGGAAGTAAGGATAGCTATGAAAAGGTTTAAGAACAGAAAGGCTATTGGCCCAGATGACATACTTTATTATTATTATTTTTATTTTATTTTACATTTATTGACCGGGATAGTCCAACTGAATGCATGTTCTTTTTCAGTGGAGGCCCGGGGAGAAAAGCTCCAAGGTAAACAGAAACATTAAAAACATGTTACAAGTATAATTTTGACAAAGAGTACATAAGCAAACAATAATAAACATGTTCCACAGGTTAGAGTTAAACCCTGGTGAAAGCCAGGGGTAAATTAAACAGTAGCTGATTAATGGAGTTTACACAATCTAGAAGAGAGTTAGCCAGACTTGATACAATGACATAGCCAGTTTAGTGCCAGATGTTGTTTGAGTCTAGTTTTAAACTGACCTAGGGAACAGAGTAAAGTAATGTCATCTGGAAGTGAGTTCCAGGATCTGCCTACAGAGTTTGCAAAGAGAGAGTGACCAGCTGCATTGTTAATTTTGCTGATCTGAATTAGTAGTCTGTTAGAGGATCTAAGCAGTCATGGATTGTGATAGGGGGTGATAAGATTTCTAAGTGCAGGAGTATTATCTGTGTTATAAAGGAATTTATAAGCCATGATCAGTTGGTTACACTGAATTGGATTGGGTAGTTCAAGCCACCCAAGCTGGTTAAGATTGATGCAATGATGTGTCTTAAAAGGCAGCCCAGTGGCAAACCTGGTAATGTTGTTATAGCAGGTTGAGAGTTTGTTAAGTACAGTCTTGTTTATATTAGAGAGTATAGGGGATGCATACAGAAGTGTTGAGAGAAGGTAAGAGCGAGCTATGGCAATTTTAGCTGGAGGGGTTAGGAAGGCTTTTATTCTGTAAAGTGACCCTAGTTTTTTATTGATGATTTTGATCGATTGGTTTACATGTAGGTCAAATTTTAGATTATCTATAATGACACCTAGTAGTTTTGTAGAGGGGTCAGGGGAGATTAATGTGCCATCATTTGCATTTATGGTAAAGGTAAAAGGAGGAGACCTTTGTGTTGATGATAATAACAGTATTTTAGTTTTTTTGGGATTTAGTATCAAATGACGTTCAGAAATCCAGTTTTCTATAGTGTTAAAGGTGGACTGGGTAGCAGACCATAAGTCTGTTAGAGATGTGGTGGAGCAGATCAGGGTGGAGTCATCAGCATACTGGATACAGCTGACTTTTGGGATGACAGTATGCAGGTCATTAATGAAGATGGAAAACAGCAGGGGCCCTAATATAGAGCCTTGTGGTACTCCAAGGGTGTTGGGTAGTAGGTTAGAGAGTTTGTTCTGCCAAAGAACAGCCTTCTGTCTCCCATTTAGGTAGGATGTAAACAACTGAAGGGCCTTAGTATCTAGACAGAATGTTTGCAGGGTGTGTATTAGAAGTTGGTGGTCAACCATGTTGAATGCCTTGGAAATACCCAAGAAGAGGGCGGAGGATATGTGATTGTTGTTGCGATTATGGTTTATGGTGTTGGTGAAAGCTAGTAGGGCTAAAGTAGTGTTGTGGTGTGGACAGAAGCTGTGTTGGGTATCTGCCATGAGGTGATTCTGGATTAGGTGGTGCATGAGTTGCCTGTGAATGCATTTTTCCATAATCTTTGCAAGTGGAGAGAGTATGGCTGTTGGTCTATAATTGGAGAATTCAGTAGAGCTGCCTCCTTTATGAAGTGGGATTACATAGGATATTTTCCAGATGGTGGGAATTCTAGCTTCTGTTATGGTTTGATTAATTAGTATTGATACTGGGTAGCAATATCATCAGCTGATTTTTTAAGGTACTCGGCAGGGAGTTGATCAGCAGAAAGTGTGGTGGGTTTTAATCAGGGTACAGATAACTGATGTGGCCACTGGTTGGAAGCTGAATGAGAGCAGGTTTCTAGGGGTGGTACCTTCAGGACCAGGGGAGCTAGGAGGTAGTTGGCTTGTTAGCACTTGAATTGTCTCAGTAAAGAATCAGTTAAAACTATCTGAAACATCCTCGGGGGGGGGGGGGGGTATCAATAGTAGCAGCTGGGATGGGGTAAAAGTTTGTCCAGGATGAAGTAGATTATTCAATCCTGCCCAAAACTTCTGAGGGTTGTTTTGATTTACTGTCTGTAAGTTGCAGTAGTATTGTTTTTTGTCTTGTAAAATGGATTTTTTGGTTTCATTCCTAGATTGCCTATATTTAATTTGATCTTGGGGGTCTTTAGTAGAACGCCATAAAGCCCATAATTTGTTTCTATGGGTAATTTTGAGTCTAACCTCTTTAGAAAGCCATGGTGCAGTTTTTGCTTTTGTTCTCTTTGAACGAGCAGATGCATGCAAATCTAGGATCTCAAGAAATTTGTTATTAAAGTATGTGAGTTAAGTTCTTGCTGGAATTTGGCAGGGTCAACGTCTTTTTTATTTCTAACTTTTCTGAGTAAGAGTTGTTGGGGAATAATGGCTTTGTGCTTAACTATATAAGTGAGAAGGTGATCACTTAGGTTGTCGGGGAGGTTACCAGCAGTGTACAGTTGGGTGTGACTATTTATGAGTACCCAATCGAGGATGCTTTCTGTTTGGTTGGGTTTACCTAGCCTGGTAGGGGTGGATATGATTTAATTAAAATCATGCAGGTTAATATGGGTTGATGGGGATTCTGAGGAACAGGTGCTCCAGTCTATGTTAATATCCCTGAGTAGCTGGGTTCCTTGGGGGTAATGACATGATAGCCAGTGCAGGGTGTCTTCACTTGTAGTTATATTGTTACCTGGGGGGAATATACATGCAGATGATATTAATGCATTTATTTTTGTTTAGTTGCAATCTAGTTGCAAGAATTTTGAGGTTATTAATCTGCGATGGTTGTGTTACATCTATGGTCACATTTAACTCAGATTTGTAGAGTATAGCTACCCCCCTTCCTGGAAACATGATTCAGCCTGTGTATGTTATACCCAGGTGGTAACACTTCCTTGTCTGTAGTGTTAGGTTTTAACCAGGTTTCAGATAGACAGAGAATCTCAGGGGAGTGGACAGCCAGGAGTGCATGCAGTTCATATGCCTTGTTATTAATGCTTCTAATATTGAGATGACAGACTAGGAGAGAGTTAGTTGGTCTATTGATTGTAGGATTGTAGCTGAGGTTACTAGTAGAAGGGGTGTATATATCAGAAGTGGACGGGCCAGGGTTGTGGTGAATGTCACCACCAAGTATTAGGCTAGGTCTGTATTTAGTGATAAGATTCAGGAATGTATTTATAAGTTTGAAGTAGTGTCTGGAACTAGGGCTAATGTGCCAGGGGTAGGTGTGTTGATCGAGTGAACAAGATGTTGAGCAGGATGTGGTATTATATGTATGGTTGAAGGTGGGAAGATTTACAGCTGGGGTGATAGTATGGCCCTTTGGGAATTCCCATGAGAAACTGGTTTTCATACAAGGTAAGTAGGTATGGGACCAGCAGGTGGGGTAGAAGAGGAGAATAAATCATTGTTAGGGATACAGCTATTGCATTAAGGAATTGTATTTCCTGATGATACAACACCAGAAGGAAGGGTGGAGGTAATGGTATTGGTAGGAGATGGGAAAATGCCATATAATAGCTGATAGGTGCTAGTAGAATGTAGCTAGAGGAAAGGGGGTGTGGTGAAATAACCTAGATGAAAGCTGATTGGATGTAGTAAGTGGGGGAGTGGCTATGTTACTATAAATGTAGAGGTAGTGGGGGTGGGTAGGAAAAGGGAACAGGGAGGGGAATGAACGGAGCTGAGCTATTGCAATTAATAATATTTCCTAGGGCTTCCTAGAGCTGTAAGGTAAGTATTTTAGCTCTTAAATTACACCAGTTTTAGCACTTTATTTTGGTAGCTATAGATTTGCTATTTTTTAATACAATTTTTTAGTAAGAGTCCTATAGTTAATGTATTTCTAGGGAAATTTTAAGGTTAGGAATACAATAGCTGGAGGGGGCAGGGTAAACTACACTTTAGCTAGTGTTGTGAGTTAGCAAATTTGTAATGGGGACAAACTGGGGATACTGCTCAACTTACTTGCTGTGCAGGCGCAATGAACAGGGGTAGGGATGGTACAACAGCTACAGGATGAAATGAATGTGAGTTAGGCAGGAGCGGCCCTAGGTCAACTGGTGCCCTAGGCAAAATGGTTCCACGGCGCCCCCAACACATTACCTGGTGCCCCCATCCTGGTCTACCTACACCAAATAAATACTGGAAAAAAGCCCCTGCTAGACTGGCGCCCTAGGCGGCCGCCTAGTTGGCCTATGCCTAAGGCCGGCCATGAGGTAGGTGAGAGTTTGATTAAAGATGGCACTCTAGGAGGGGGCTGACTATTGAAGATAATCAGAGGGTGGGGGTGGGAGTAGCAGATAGGGAGAATGGAGTAGAGAGCAGCCAGAACAGGATTAACCAGGAACTTATGGATCCCTCCCCCACAGGAAGAAGGGCTGAAAAACTATCAGTGTAAGGTGAGGAATAAGCTTAAAAATATCAGTATCTAACAAAAGACTGATCTGAGTAGCTGTGGAATACTTTAAATAATTATCACTGCAAGCACACAAACAGGGTTGTTTTGCATACCTGTGGAAGCATGGAGGTGTTTAGGACAAATGGCAGTGGTCTTTTTATCCGGATTGTTTACTATAATCTTGGAAAGTGAGAGGATGTGTAAGGAGTGGATAAAATGTGTTTGGGTACTGATTATGAGAATAAGGGTGATGTGCAGAGCTGTAGTAACTACAGAGGGATAACATTGATTGGTCACAGCACGAGGCAATGGTAAAGGGTGGTAGAAGCTAGGTTAAGAAGGGAGGTGAGGATTACTGATCAGCAGTATGGTTTTATGCCAGGAAAGAGCAGTACAGATGTGATGTTTTGTCTGAGAGTGTTGATGGGTATATACAGAGAAGGTCAGAAGTAGCTGTGTTGTGTCTTTGTGGACTTAGAGACAGCATATGACAGGATGCCTAGAGAGGAGTTATATGAGGTGGTCAGGACTGGTGGAGAAATCTGTAAGAATGCTACAGGATATGTACAAGGCTAGTGTGACAGTGGTGAGCTCTGCATTGGGGGTGACAGGTTCATTTAAGGTGGAGGTGGGAGTACATCAGAGATCAGCTATGAGCCCTTTCTTATGTGCAGTGGCGATGGACAGGTTGACAGACATGATCAGACAGGAGTCCCCGTAGACTGTACTGTTTGCAGATGACATTGTGGTCTGTAGTGAGAGTAGGGAACAGGTTGAGGAGACCCTGGAGAGGTAGAGGTATGGTCTAGAGAGGGGAGGAATGATGGTCAGCAGGACTAAGATGGAATATATGTGTGTGAATGGGAGGAAGGATAGAGGAATGGTGAGGATGCAGAGAGTACAGTTTGCAAAGGTGGATAGGTGTAAATACTTGGGAACAACAGTTCAGAGTAATGGCGAGTGTGAGGGAAAGGTGAAGACAAGAGTACAGGCAGGATGTTGGTGGTGGAGAAGAGTGTCAGGTGTGATTTGTGACAGACGAGTACCATTAGGAGTGATAGGGAAGGTCTACAAGAGGGTAATGAGACGAGCCATGTTATATAGTTTGGAGACATTGGCATTGAAAAAAGAGGCATGAGTCAGAGCTGGATGTAGCAGAGTTAATGATGTTAAGATTTGCACTGGGTGTGACAAGGGTGGACAGGATTAGTAATATGTATGTTATGGGGTCATCCCAGGTTGGACAGCTTGGCGACAAAGCCAGAGAGTGGCAGGATTATGTTGGTTTGGACATGTGATGAAGAGGTATGCTTAGTATATTTGGGAAAGGATTAGGCTGCCAGGTAAGAAGAAAAGAGGAAGGCCTGAGATAAGATGCATGTATGTGGTGATAGTGGACATGCAGGTGGTTGGTGTGACAGAGCAAGATGCAGAGGAATGGAAGACATGGAGACAGATGATCTGCTGTGGCGGCCACTAATGGTTACAGCCAAAAGAAAGAGAAGGTGATGTTGTAATGTCAGTGTTCACAGGTTTACAATTATTTGCCAGACATAACACAACTCCTGATGACATAACTACAAATATGAGGCACACATATGGTCAGTGTGCATAACACTGGACAGTTGAATGGTATGAGCTCAGTATATGACATGCAGTTCAACACACACAGCTGTGACAGTATTTCACTATGCAAATACCCTGTACAAGTCCATCACATGTCTGAGACAAACGTGTATCATATTTGTATTGACAATTAACATATGGATATCTGTGACATCCCAGTAGCTGGCCTAGCAGTGTCACAGTCAGTATTGTGCAACACACACTCCAGTAGTGGTCATATGTGAGCCATCCTTTCCTGGAGTGACTCAGGGCCCTGAGCTGTGTTCTATGTCACTGCAGACAGACACAGATGCTATGGCCATAGGTTCTGCTCAGCAATATATCAGTACAGCATGTGTTGTTGAGACATAATATTGCTTGAGCTTCCTATTTTCCATGTTTACATACCCCCTAGTACATTCTATTACATGATTAATTGTTTGACATACCTGTGTTTTTATTTTCGGTCCAATTGGTATAATCCATCAGTGTTTCAGTGAGTGCATGTCTGTCTGCTTGTTTGTGTGTGTGTGTGTGTGTGTGTCTCTCTCTCTCTCTCTCTCTCTATCTCTTTATCTGTCTCTCTGAGACAGATGTAGGATATACATCTGTTTTCTATAGGCAGCAGCTTGCCTTTTTGTAGGTAATGCTCATGAGCAGCTGATGTCCTGCGCATCAATTGGAGTCCCCCACTTGCTAATTGCATGTAGAACAGCTGTGGTATCATTCCCATACCCAAAAGCATGGAAACATATTCCTATAACTGAGTATGTGGGCATTGCCCCTTTCCCTTGCCTGTGAGGAGGTCTTCATGGAGGTGTGTGACAAACAGCATCACAGAGGGTAGTTGGAAATACCTCTTACAATAAACACTGTGGAGACAGCCCAACAAACTGGGGTAGAATGTTCCAGACATAGGGGCAAAATGTAAGTATTGCTGTTATACAGTTGAAGTAATGCTAGTTTGACAGGGTTTGTGTGGATATGGCTGCTCTGCATGAATTTAAGTCTGATAGTGTTATGTGGTTGACATAACTCTAAACTGTAGGGCTATCCGCAGACTGGCCAGAGTTTGGACTCTTATATTTGGTGTGTTACTCACACATTTTTTGCCCTTGGAAATTCAGTAGCATACTCTGAGGATTGCAGTCAGTAAATGGTAACATCCATGTGTGTTTCTGACTTCATATCCATCAGAACAGATATGTTACAACAACCCTGTTCCACCAGCAACTTTCTTAGTTTATAACAGCAATATGTCAATAATGCCCCTGCGTTTGGGCCTCTGCCCCCAAGTATGTCAGACTTTGTCCAGATGTCATGCTGTAAAAGGTGGATAGGTATAGTATATCATTATATAGTGACTTTATTCCTGATATCATCCCAGTGATGTATCAGACTGCCAGACATGTTATGTGTAGGAGGCCTTATATATGAGGACAAAGCCTGGACATTCTCTGGGACTCTATACGTTGAGAGAACTGTATTTCTGGCAATTGTTGACAAACTGTCAGGATTGTGTAGCAGTGTATTATGAAGGTGTTATTTGGCCTGTGTAGGGAGGGGGGCAGATGTAAGTGTTATCTGTCTTTTTCTATCTGACTGTGCATGCTGATCCAATTTATGGTGCTCTATCAGCTGCATATGTTTGTAGGGGCAGTCTGACACATGTCCCATACCACAGTCAGGCGTCAGACTACACTGTGAATTGGGCCGGTATATGTAGGGGTAGTGTGTGAGTGGCAAACATGCTGATGATTTTGTTCACACAGTCCATATACTCTACTGTCCATGTGGCTTACCAGTATGTCACTTTGAATGTGGTGAGATTGGTTATGGGTATACAGTTTCACACTGATGTCTGTTTGTCAGTGCTGTTACATCCCTGTAGTGCCTGATATATTTTCAATTACATGTCTATTCCCCCATAGCAAAATTTGGTAAGTGTAGTCTCAGTTTGCATGTAGTTTAGACAGTACTTGGTGACATGCCTAGCAGCTCAGTGTAGTTTCCCTACTATGATGTTATGTCCAGATATTTATCAGATGTACTGTTGCCTGGTCCCCATACATGTGGGATGATGTGAAGATTTATGTCAGTAACTAGTGGGGAATAATTTGGTTTGGGACTTGGGCTATTCCAGTCAATATATGTTACAACAGACAGGAGGGTGTCACTGCATCAACTGCGTCACCTTATCTACTCCAGTATTTGGGATATTTTCTCAATTTCATGGCTTTACCTCCACCCTTTGTCAGGCTTAGTCCAGATTTGTTGCACTAAGGGGTTCTGAGCATACCGCTCGACTGTCCAGATTGTTTCAGACTGTCCAGGTTTATTGCTCATATTTCTGTTCTGTTCCACAGAGTCATTATTTTCATTTCTGTGGTAAATCACTGTGATGATGTGAGGATGTCTGTCAGTAAATGATGACATACATTTCAGTTTCAGAACTCACATCCTTCTGAACATGTATGCTGACACAAACCCTGTTACTATAGCAACATTCTACATTTATAACTGCAGTACATGCATTATGTCTCTGGTCTTGGCCCGTTGTTCCCTCATTTTGACACCCTTTGTCCAGAATTCTTGTCTTGTACTAAGAGGTGGAGAGGTATGGTGCTGGATATGACTCCACTACATATTATGCGCATATATATATATGTGTGTGTGTGTGTGTGTGTGTGTGTGTATAATTTTAGATATATCTATACTGATATATATAAATATATATATATATATATATATATATATATATATATATATATATATATATATATATATACACACACACACACATATATATATATATATATATATATATATAGTGGATATAAAAAGTGTACACACCCCTGTTAAAATGCCAGGTTTTTGTGATATAAAAAATTAGACCACAATAAATCATTTCAAAACTTTTCCTGCCTTTAATGTGACCTATAACCTGCTATTCAATTCAATTGAAAAACAAACAAATCTGTTAGGGAAAAAATATAAAAAATAAAAAAAGTTCAATAAGCTGGTTGCATAAGTGTGCACACCCTTAAACTAATACTTTGCTGAAGCATCTTTTGATTTGATTACAGCATTCAGTCTTCATGGGTAGGAGTCTATCAGCATGGCACATCTTGACTTGGCAATATTTGCCCACTCTTCCTTGCAGGTCACCCCACAGATTTTCTATTGGATTTAGGTCTGGGATCTGGCTGGGCCTTTCCAAAATTTTAATTTTCTTCTGGTGAAGCCATTCTTTTGCTGATTTGGATGTATGCTTGGCATCATTATTGTGTTGAAAGGTGAAATTCCTCTTCATCTTCAGCTTTCTAGCAGACACTTGAAGGTTTTGGGCCAAAAGTGACTGGTATTTGGAACTGTTCATAATTCCCTCCACCTTGACTTAAGCCCCAGTTCCAGCTGAAAAAAAGCAACCCCAAAGCATGATACTGCCACCACCATGCTTCACCATGGGGATGGAATTCTTTGGATGGTGCGAAGTGTTTTTGCGCCAAACATACCTTTTGGAATTGTGGCCAAAAAGTGAGACCTTGGTCTCATCAGACCATAGCACATTTTCCCACATGCTGTTGGGAGACCTGATGTATTGTTTTGCAAATTTTAGCTGGGCCTGGCTGTTTTTCTGTGTAAGAAAAGGCTTCCGTCTCGCAACCCTACCCCATAGTCCAGACATATGGAGAATACTGGAGAATGTTGTCACATGTAGTACACAACCAGTACTTGCCAGAAATTCCTGCAGCTCCTTCAGTGTTGCTGTAGGTCTCTTGGCAGCCTTCCTGATCAGTTTTCCTCTTGTCTTTTAATCAATTTTGGAGGTTTCCTTGCAACGTTACTGATGTCCCATATGTTCTTCACTTTTTGATGACTGTCTTTACTATGTTCCATGGTATATCCAATGCTGTGGACATTTTTTTGTACTCTTCTCCTGACTGATACCTTTCAACAATGAGATCCCTTTGATGCTTTATAAGCTCTCTGCGAACCATGGCTTTTGCTGTAGCAGGCAACTGAGTAAATGTCAGGAAAATCCTACTAGGACAGCTGAGCTTTATTTGGGGTTAATCAGAGTCTCTTTAATTGATGGCAGGTGCGTACCCAAGAAGACTGAATGCTGTAATTAAATCAAAAGGTGTTTCAACAAAGTATTAGTTTAAGGGTGTGCATACTTATGCAACCAGCTTTTTGTATTTTTTTATTTTTTATATTTTTTCCCCTAATAGATTTATTTGTTTTTCAATTGAATTGTACAGGTTATAGGTCACATTAAATGTGGGAAAAGTTTTGAAATGATTTATTGTGGTCTCATTTTTTGTATCACAAAAACCTGACATTTTAACAGAGGTGTGTACACTTTTTATATCCGCTCTCTAAGCTCTCTATAATCTCCCATAGCTATTTTCCCCCCAGGGGGTTCTCTCTCAGGTTCCTAAGCTCTCTATAATCTCCCATAGCTGTTTTCCTATGAGTGTATCTAAGCTCTCTGCATCTCTTATAGCTACTTATCACACGACTCAACTTTGTAAATATTGTAAATAGCTTTTTACTTTAAAAGTGTGCATGTAAAGTGCATCCATATTTACTTAAATGTATGTATGTAAAATGTTTTCACACCTAATACAAAAGAGTGTTTGCTCAAATCAAACTGTATAACCCATAAGACCACCCACAATGAATTTTGTTGACTATGAGTGCCATTAAATGTACTTATTTGTAACTGTACTATATAATGTATGTTTTTTACTTTTATATCTTTTGTATCTAAACTGTATAATGTATGTTGGAGCTTTTCTCCCTGGGTCTCCACTGAAAATGGGTCATTTTGGCCCAGTGGACTTCCTCGGTAATCAAACTGGAAATAAATAATAAATAAATAAATAACTGTGTGTGTATGTGTATGTATATATATATATATATATATATATATATATATATATATATATGTATATTAATAAATATATATATATATATATATATATATATATATATATATATTAAAAAATATATATATATATATATATATATATATATATATACCTTTTGATATCTATTCATATATTTATATAACAATATACATGTATATATTCTATACATATTTGTTTCATATGTATAGCTCCATATATCTGATGTATATACTTTTTCATATTTATCTATCACCATACATATCTATATGTGTATATTTATGTATACTAAACATGACTGATTCCACAGTGTTTGTTCCTTACTATTCTATACCTGCACTGAATGATATATTTGAAAAAGCAGCACTTACTATTACAGCTCAGATGGTGTAGTGGTGCATTACTCTGACTATGGTGTATAGGGTCCTGGGTTCAAGACTTGACAAGCTGCTTATTTTCTTGCTAGGCAGAATAGTGGCTGTTAGATACAGAGTGATTAAGACACTTTTAAGCAGTTGTAAGTGGGCTTGCGTGATGGTAAGCGATGCCAACACAGGATTAAATGGGAAACTGCTTAACTTGTGTAGGCATCACTTAGAATTGCATAAACTCGCTTACTGCTGCTTATTGCAGCTTACTCCTGCTTACCCCTGTGCTAATTTCTTTAAAAGAATAGAAAAAAAAGGGGTGATAGAAAAGTGGTGAAAAAGGGGGCATGCTGAGGGAAAAACAATATGAAAGATAGCTAGGGTTGTGCAGGATGAGTATAGGGAAGGTCCATAGCTGTCCATTTCTAATACAGCAACAGCTGTGCAGTTGTACAGAATTTGGAGGTGAATTTGGACACTCAAATACCTGAGACAGGGGTGAGGATAACAGTAATGTGTTGTTAAGCCAATTAGGCCAGATTACATGTGTCCAGTGGACATGTGTGTGAAATGGACAGCTATGTTTGGGAACAGATTGGCCTTTTTTTTTTTTGATGTTGGGGAAGGATAGTAGGTATATTTGGGGAGGTAAGTTGGGTAGGAAGACAAACGACAGATAAGACAGCAGACAGGAGCAGTATATGACACATGTGGGGGGTAAACACCTTGGACGGGGAGGGTGGTTGGGAATGGGATGCCCATAAGCCCCCAAATGGATACAGTGGGACTGAGGTCCCCACCCATGGGCAGTCACCACTGCACCTTCATGGCCCCAAATGTGGCTGTGCTGGGGGCTGAGCAGGAGAGGGAGGTTGACCCTCAAGTTGTGCCATGCGGCCCTCAAGCTGGGGTAGCTGATCTCCGAACTCCTTTTGAAGCTCGCTATGCACCAATCCCCAGACCTGCTGATGGCTGAAGGTGTTCTGTCCACACCCGTTCTCATGGGGGATGACCCTCATCCCTGAGGCAGTTCTATCCGAAGGTGGTGCAGGGCCAACAGACGAGGAGGTCTTGGGTTGGGTCCCAGAAGTGTTGGGGCCTCGTGCCACAGCCAGTTGAGGTGGGACAGGTGGATCCGCTGGGATCAGCCTTCCCAGAAGTGCTATGGTGTTGAGGTTTTGCAACATATGTTGGTTAGTCATGAACAACACATTCCAGGATTAGTTATAACAGCATGCATGGGTGTTCCCTTTAACCCAAAACAACAGATTTGAAACAGTTGCATAGCAAACAGAACACATGCATACATGGAACCGCAGTGGGCATTATAACAACATGCAGGTTACATTGATAACAACAGGCCACCAATGATAGCATTTGAACAGGGAACATTAATAATCAAAATTTAAATATTTGTAGAACAATAGGACACATGTCCCAACAGTAGGTTTGGTGAAAAACATACCCGTTGATTTATGTGTTTAGATTATTGGTGCAGATAGGGTGGGAGAGAGAGAGAGAGAGAGAGAGAGGTGTCAATTAACAGCTGTATAAGCTTCAATTGCTCACAGCGTTAATGATCATTGTTCTCATCATTACTCTCCAGGTATTACCTCACTTTACATCAACCTATGGCCTTGGGTTGGGGAGTGGTATGTTTGTACACAGTGTATAATTGCAGTCTTCTTACAGCTAACTTATACCTTTTCTTACCTGGCAGACCTGTGGAGGAAATTTCTGTTAACACTACTTGACTGTTTCTACCCATATTCACATAGTCAAGGTTAAATATGTACACCCGTACTGTGCATGTGTGTTTTTGTGTGTGTGTGTGTGTGTGTGTATGTGTGTGTGTACTACTGCCATACTCTGCCTTGATTTCTATCGGTCACCCTGGGTGTTGGCGGCAATGACCACTAGCTGTAACAGCATGACACTTGAGGGACATTTCTTGGAGGAGACTACTTGGTGTATGTAGTTATCTTGCTGTCATTTGCAGCCTTGGGGTTGGACAATGGGTGTTGTACACGGAGTATAATTACAGCCTTCTTACAGCTCATTTATACCTTTTCTTACCTGGCAGACCTGTGTAGGAAATGTCTGTTAACAATACATGACTGTTTCTACACGGATTCACTATACAATCTCGAAATACTGAAATGTCGAATTTCAGTATTTCGAGACTGAATAGGGGAAAACCCACATACACAAAAACCCATAATCACGAATACCACAACAGCAACCATTCACACACACACACAAACCAGCACATAATCACACACGCATATACCTACCTAACTAAATAAACATAGCAACACACACAAACACATCTAACCTACCTATATGCAGGGGGGGCAAGCCCCCTTGCACCCCCAATGTGGGGGGGCTGCACCCCCCACACCCCCCTACTTATATATTCTAACTCCGAGGTCGCCCTAAACAAAAAAACACACAAAAAACACCACCGCACATACTAAAATTCCTACCCAATATACTCAGACACACAACACTTACCTGAAACCCTAGATAAATCCACAAACCGCAGCACACATCACGAACATGACACCATGATAGCGGCGGATTCGACATTTGCGGATTCGACATAGTGCAGTTTCGGGTAACTGCACTTTCCACTATTTGTTCTCGACATACTGAAATTCAACATTTCAGTATGTCGAGATTGTCTAGTGTATCCTTCTACATATATTCACATATTTTTCGGTGAGATTATGGATACAGTTTCATACCACTCTCAGGATTCGAACCATGTCTGTTTGTGCAAAATGGTACACCAAGGATGTATTTCATCATAATGAGCTACTGGGGAAATGCTGATTTTTTTTTGACTGTTTTATGTATAATACTCTCATGTTTGGACAGTCTGCCTTGTAATTCTGACATTCATGCATGGCATGAATACTGTGTAATCATACCTTGACATATTACAGCATGGAAAACAATGGTTAACACAACATTACTATTCAGGGACCAGATCTTGGTGCATGGAACATTTCTTATAGTTAATCTGTTTTACAACTCCCAGTATTTGTCAGATGAGCCTTAATTAATTAATGCTGTCAGAGCCATAGTTGCTGTGCAGAACCTGTACACATTTAGATTCATACTACCACATGCCTGGTGTAAAAGCCATGGCCTGAAGCTCAATGCCAAAAAGTGTATTGTCATCCCCTTTGGTAAAAACTCTGTACCCATGAACTACCACATAGCTCTACTTAAAGCCAAAAATGTGATAAGAGACCTTGGGACACAGGTGGACAGTAGTCTCTCCTTTGATAATCACATTGCCACAGTGGTCAGGAAATCCTTCTACATGGCTCACCTCATCGCAAAAGGTTTCTCATCCAGAAAAAAAGAGGTCATTGTTCCCCTCTACTCATCACTCATTAGACCCATTTTAGAGTACAACACCCCTTTTTGTATGTACCTCACAAGACATCTACAACAACTGGAAAGGCCTCAGAAATACCTCACAAAGAGGATTACTGGCCTCAAACAGATGCCCTACGCAGACCATCTCAAAAAACTCCAGCTTTACTCCATCGCATATCACCTACTCAGAGGCGATCTCTGCCTAACATACAAAGCTATGTCAAACCCAGAGCTGTTGGACATGCTCCACTTAAAGAAATCCCAATCCCTCCGAGCTACACGCTCTAGGGACCTAAACCTTGTCACCACAATAAACAGAACATGCTGCAGGGATAGATTCCTGTCCCAGAGACTTCCCATACTCTGGAACAGACTACCTATCTATGTTAAACAGACCTCCTCATTAGCACTCTTCAAGAAAAATCTTGATGATTGGATGGGAGATAGGAAATTCACCCCAGGGATCACTTCTGTGGCTCTGCTCGACAGGGGCACAGGGCACAGGAAAATAATTTGCTTGGGTGGCGAAAGCCAGGGTACATTTTTGGCTAGGCTTATATAGGCCCTAGGGCCAATAGCCTAGTACCTACCTATGAACCTATGAACCTATGAACATGCCAAAGTAAACACAACAGTCTGGGGTTTTGAGTTTTATTGACAGGTACTGACAGTTTTACTGATATATATCCTGTACGCCACTATTACTCTGCTAATGTCTCATTTATTCAGTACAAACAATACACATTTCTAACTACTGGCAGCCTTTTTATTTATTTGCCCTGACTACTGCAAGCTAGATTTGTATTTACCAGCCTCGCAATGCAGCCTTAGTAGCCTGCTGGCGTGGGGATCCATGTTCACAGCCCTCTCATCTGCAGCCGTATAGGAGATAGAGAAACATTTATGCATACTATCCTTCTCATACTTCTAATACCAGCTAATCTCCTATCCACTTGGGCTTCCCCTGGTATTGCTGGGGTCAGTCATGGATCATAAGGGAGCCCTGGGGACTCAGCTGTCTTTGCATCCATCCACTGGGTTTCTTTGTATGCCCTAGCTACTTCCTCCTCCCTTGCTGTGATGTGGTTATGTCTTAGGGGTAGGCATACTGTGGGAACTTTGCTGCTTATCTCCTTGCCAGTGTGGCAGCTCAGCTAGGTCCATACCCCACATCCTCTTTGAACTATGCTTCCTCCCAGCTACATCTCTGGTCTCCGCCAGGGATCCTTACAGGAGACCTCTTATGTTGCCACCCACCCCGTAGGATAGGCACACCAATCCCTCCCTGTTACTCCATCAGCTGCCTGGGCCACTGATCAAATCCAGATCACATGGATTATAGTCAGGGCTTTGTCTCTCTATGTCACCAGAGCAGCTTAAGGACTTATTTTGAGTCAGGTCCTTAACAGTATCAAAGCTGGTAATTGCTACAAATTAAAAAAATATATATATTATTTTAAATCTAGCTAGAAATTTTTGAAACAAGAACAACTTTTTTCTGTCTGATAACAAAAATGCTTTAATTTAAAACAACAATAAATGTGAATGTACGTTATATTAGAGGGACAGAAAATGTTTTATCTTTGTAGTCATTTATTTGCATAGCAGTAGATATCACCATTTCTACCCATCTGTAAAAGATGTCACCAAAAGCAAAAATAGTTAATATCTAGTATGAAGTCTTGAAAACTAGAAAACATTTCAGTTTCATTCTTACAGAAAATATAGTTCTAAGCCAGTTACTAAAGGCAAGAATTACTCTTCTAAAGATATAACAGAATAAAGTGCTTGCAAGGAAGTCATAAAATACAGCATACTTTTGTCACCTTCCAAAGTCTCATTTTTTATAATAAAATGAAAATAGTTGCATAGGGAGGGATGCTTTCTACAGGAGGATCAATTTTGAAATCAGCTATTAAATGACAAGTAGCTTGGTTTCAGACCCTTCAGTACTCAGTATAGATCTAACAGGAATATCAGTAATATGTTTATGAATCATCTGAATGTTGCAAAACCTCAGAGTCCTGAGCTTATTTATTTAACAAAATGTTAAAGGCTGGTCAGAAATAGTGGAACACGTCTGCTAACGTAAAGTTTATGTCTTACTAATGTCAAACATTTTAATAAGTTGATACTCTCCATCAGAAAATGCAGTAGAATCTTAACAGTACAATGTTTTTGTGATTGATACTTACGAGCACCAAACTTAAAATGTTGTTGGTGCCTATATATATATATATATATATATATAATCAGACCACAGGGAAAACTGGTACTTGTGAGCAACAAAGCTGCTGGCTGACAATCAGAGTAATCAAGCAATTGAATCTAACTTGTTTCCAAATTTAGACTTCTTTACTGAAAAACAAATAGATGAGTGTTTTCACCCTTAAATGACCTTCATCATATCTAAATCCAGTTTATATGATATGCAGTATTTATCTGCTTTAACAAAGAGGTCATTGTTAATTAACTTGAGTTGCAGTCATAAATGTTTGTCATAGGTGTTAATCCAAGGTACAACAGAATAAGACTCATTTTTAATATCTGTTCTGCATATCTACTCCTATTGATAGCTAAAAGTCTATATCTTATTTGCTATATTTCTATCTTATGTGGCTACTATGTAATTGATACAAACACTTTATATAAATCTTGTCCTTGGCTATGTATAACTATTAATACATCATTGTATTGTATCTGTGATATGATAAGTAGATGCTATTTGCCATGTTTAGATCGGACAATAAATACTACAAAATATGTATCAACCAAGCAAATTAAAATCCTAATGTTATGCCGTATAATCCTAACTGTGGCTAGTCAGGATGCTCTGGCTAAACATGTGACTGGGAGCACCTACCTTGTATCCTTTATATCAGGAGCATACCACCCTTTCCATGACAGGACAAATTCACCTTTTTAGTGATATAGCAATTATGTGTGTTTAGAGAGAAAAAAAAGGGCTGTGTGTGTGCTAGGTCTAAGGTAAACTGCAGCATTCTATGACAGTGAACCAAACAGGGTTAAATGAAAAAAGAGATAACTGACTTTAATTTCAGTTTGTTTCATCTAAATGCCATCAGAACAGGTACATTATATGAGGCTGTCAGTAACATGTGTCATAAGTACTAGTTGCAACAGTAATAATCCCTATAAGACAGCAAAGTGTAGTTCTCACCATGGGAATTGGTGAGCCTGCAGTAACTTTGTCTTGTACCAGTGCCTGTTGCAAAAACTGCTTGCAGAGATGTCTAGGGAGAGTGGAAATATATGCAATTGTGTGGACTTTCTAGTCCTTGATACTATACTGAATTTACATGATCATTAAGTCATTAAGTATAAGCAAGGTATTAATCCATCTATAATTGGAACAAGTAGGAAATAATTCATAGATTGTTAATCCTCAGAAAGAAACATTACATATAATATAAAGATATGACCACTGCCAATTATGTTACAAACTAAAACAGAGCAGACGTTATAGGTTTTAAACTAACACAAGCTGAGTCTACGATGGGAAAGATATCACAAATGTGTGAATCTTTGTTGAAAAACGACTTAAAATAAATGTGTGAAGCTAGGGCTAATTAATAGGAACTGGTGAATCTAATCAGGGCAGGAAGACAGCATTACCTCACACCACAGAAAATAAGGCTAGAGAGGTTTATCACATAAACTTAGAGATATGATTATGGTAGGGTGACTATTATTTATTGCCATTTGATTACCAGGAAAGTCCCACTGGGTAGAAACCCATTTTCAATGAAGGCAGGGGAAGAAAAGCTCCAAATTATTACAAAACATTTATGAACAATAATTTTGCAATCTTCAAAAATAAAACAAAAACATCTGCAATTTAAATAATTATAACAAATTAGACATAATATAAAAACATTGGTTAAGATTGATACAAGGCATGTGGCTATCATGTAATATTAAGAGAAATCTTAGTTTGTAAAGAAATTAAAGGTAAGTTAGTGTAATACAAATAAGAATTGCAATATGAAGTGAGGGAAAAACATGCTTATGGTTTATTTAGAGAGAAAGTCAGATAAGAAAATTAGCAGTAAGGAAGTAAGTGAAGAAGGGAGACTAAGATGGTATAAGGAATGAAAAGGTACTTGTTCACATGTAGGAATATAGTTTGTCCTGGTTTTGAACAAGAACAGAGCCATATTTTAGCTAGGAAGTCTTTCAGAGTGGTTTTAAAAGATGGGAGGGAGGGTGTTGACCTGATGGATACGGGTAAGGAGTTCCAGGCCTTAGCAACCTTGTACGAATATAGACAATGCCCAGCAGATTTTCTAGGTTTATAGACAGGCAGGAGTTTTTGGTCACTGGATTGCAATGACTGACTGGGATCATAGTTGTGCTGAATGTTTTTTAGTGCTGGACAGACAGATGGATGCTGGATAATTTTATAAGTGGTAAGAAGTTGTATACATTTTAGATAATGTGGCAGTTCTAACCAAGTTAGGCTTTTCAGTGCTATACAGTGGTGGGTTCTGAAAGGGGTATGTGCTGCAAATTTAGCAACTTTGTTATAACATTCTTAAAGTTTCAATTTTTGCGAAGCCTGGAGGTTAGTAAGGATGGGAGTGGCAAAAAGAAGACTGAAGAGGAGATAAGTAGTGGCAAGTGTAGTTTTATTTACACTGGTGAGAACGTTTTTGGCTCTGTAAAGCATTCACAGTTTTTGATGAGTTTGTCTTATGCAATTTTGTCTGTGCAGGTCAAATGTAAGATTATAATCTACTATCACCCCTAATAGTCTGCTATGAGAAGTGACTTCAATGGTTGTATTATCAGGAGAGAGAACTTTAAATTATTTTTTGCATAAGAGAAGGATTTAGGGAAAAATTAGTAGTTTAGTCTGTTTTGGGTTGAGAATGAGTTGTTAGTTACAAAGCCATGTTTTACCAGCTGTTAATGCTTCTTGAGTAATTTGTTAGAGGTGTACCACTGGTACTATGATGGGAGGTGACTATGCCGACATGAAGTAAAAAGTACAGAGATATCAGAAACATCATCAGTTTACTGCTGTTATTGAAACTGATGCAAATAATGAAAAAGAACAAAATAATAAAATCAGGAGCCTAAAGTGCTTTTGCCTAACTACCAATAAGCAGGCAATGCTTCATCAGATCAGTGTAGAACACTACAATGATATTAAGTGCATTTAGATTATTTACTCCACTAAATAGTAAATATAAAGAAAATGATTTGTGACCAGAAAAAAAAATCAACAGAGTTAGCAACATTAACTAATGAGTGAATGTAAGCCAGTATTAAAATATTGCATAACTTAATACAGGAACGTTTGGACACTTATACTTACTAGTAATACTAGTCATGCCAAATGCACTAGAATTTGAAATGAGAGAACTCTGTTTAGAAGGCAGTGTTACATATAATTTTTTAACTTAACGTTTTTCCTCTGTGGTCCTGTAGTAGTCAATCAATATGAACATAGTACTAATTAAAAATACAATGAAGGAATACACACACACACACACACACACATATATATATATATATATATATATATATATATATATATATATATATATATATATGTATATATAGATATATATATATATATATATATATATAGGTTTGTTATCAAAATGTGGAAAATCAAAACAATTTTCTAGAAAAAGATCTACTTGTATATCTGAATTTGATAATACCAAATTACCAAAATTTGAACACTGGAAGTTCCAATGTTGAAAGTCTGTGTTACCAGTAATATTTTTGCAGGGGGACAAGCCCCCCCCCCCCCAGATCCTCTGCATATTATATATACCAATTTCGAGATTGCACTACAGTGAGGAAAAGGGAATATTTATGATCCACACTGTACTGCGAACTCAATTCAAAATGTTGACTTCATATTAATGAATAATTGCTAATATGAAGTCATATATTTTCAGTTCGACATTACGGGCATTGGTAGAACACCTTTTCCACCAACTTGTTTTTGTCAAACTGCATTTCCAAATTTTGATAGTAAACTATAATATATATATATATATATATATATATAGAGAGAGAGAGAGAGAGAGAGAGAGAATACAGTCTCTAACTGTTAGTAAATACTATTATAGTCCAGTTTTCTAAGTTCAAATACAGATTTGATGGAGCAGTTTGCGTTCAGTCCTGGGAGACTGCAAGCTTTTAGGCAAGTTTGCCACTCTAGTTCCTTTTTCTCAAGTATAGCTCCTGTGTTGCTTCATGTGGGCCATTTGTTACTTTCTCCAGTATGCGGAATATACATTTCTCAAAGTTTCTGCAGTGTAGAGCATGTCTGTTAAGTGGATTATTAAAATCTTTTAGTTGATAAGTGTTTAGTATCCCTTACCTATAGGACACTGATAGTCTTGTCTATGTAGAATGCTCTACATGCTATGCAGCTGGCCCTGTAGACTAAAGATTGCTTTCGTAGTCATCTCTCACTGTGCTGTAATATCTCTTTTATGAGTTCAGAAAATAAACTCTGTTTCTCTTACTCATAACGTCACAGCATCTGCATCCTGGAGGCATGTAGGGAAAGGTTCCAGCATTTCACTCTATAGTTGGCAAAGCGTCTTTCAACCCAGCTGCTAATGTTTTACCCTTTACAATAAATGAAATTAATCTCAGGGTCAAGTGTCTCATTAATGGACAGGTTTCCAACGATGATGCTCCAGTTTTCATGCATGGTACATTTTATTTCTAGACAGTCGTTTGAAAATGTGACACTCATACTTCTTTTATGTTTTTCTTTGCCAGTAATATTACGTGAGCTCAACATATTCATGTGCTATTTTCAGCGTGGATTGAATAGAGTTGGGTCATTGTTCTGTTTCGTGGTTTAAATGGACTGAGTATATCTTTTATCAGGTTCTTACTCTACCCTTTCAAGAGTCACTTTGTAGTTTGTCCGGGTTATGTAGAAACCACATAATTTCCCCAGACACATGAGCTATCCTCATCCCTTGTGACATTATAACATTTTTCTTTGTGATTTTGGGGTGCATTTTGTTTGCATGTAGCAACAGGTTGACCCATGTGGGTTTCCTACACAGGTCATTGTTTAACACTGTATCACTTTCTTTTTTGTGAATGGTGAGATTCAGAAATTCTACCTTTTCAAAGCTATAGTGGCTAGTGAAATGTGGGAAGTCTGTTGACTTTTCAATGTAGGAAATAATTCCTTAAGTTTTCCTCTGAGCTGTTTCATGAGATGAAAATATCACCAATAACATGATAGTAACAGTTCATATATGGGAAAGACTCAGAGGTGAAGATGGTATTTTCTTTAGCCAGATTATCCTAACTAGCTTCAGTTATGATTACTGCAGTATAATACATTAGGATTTTAATCTAACTGGTTGCCCCATATTTTTTAGTACTTGTTGTCCCATCTAAGCATGGTAAATAGCATCTACTTATAACATCACCCATAAAGTGATGTAGTAAAAGTTATACATAGCTAGGGACAAGATTTATATAAAGTGTTTGTATCAGTTAGGCACTAGCCACATAGGTTAGGTATACAGCACATAAGCTATAACGTATTAGCTACCAATAGGAGTAGATATGCAGATCAAGTATGAAAGATGGGACTTAGTGTTTTACAGCTTGGATGAGCAGACTATGACAAACTTTTATGACTCTAGCTTGAGTTAATTAACAATGATCTCTGTGTTAAATCAGATAAATACTGCATGTCATGTAAAGTGGATTTAGTTCTGATGAAGCTCGTTTAAGGGTGAAAGTGCTCATCTATTTGTTTTTCAGTAAAGAAGTTTGGATTTCTAAACAAGTTATAATTGCTTGATTACTTTGAAGTCTCAACTAAACTTGTCTACAGTGCATGGTTCTTTTTTCCTGATTTTTTAAGAGTCACAGCCAGCAGCTTTATTACTCACAAGTACCAGTTTTCACTGTGGTCTATTGTTTTTCTTTACAGCACGGAGATGTCCCCCCCAGGCTGGAAAACTATTGTGCCTCAACACAAGGATCTGTGCTTTACATCTATCTATCTATCTATCTATCTATCTATCTATCTATCTATCTATCTATCTATCTATCTATCTATCTTATCTATCCTATCTATCTATCCTATCTATCTATCCTATCTATCTAATCTATCTATCTGTCTAATCTATTCTACTTCCCAAGCTTTTAGATTAGAATAATTGCATCTCAATTAAATGGAAACAATTATTCATAGTGGACCCAAAAGTTTTATATAGAAAAAGAAGGACTGTTAAGGCAAGTATTGTACTGTATAAAAAGTATGAAATATGAAGACTATTGGGAAACTTTTAAGGTTGGAAAAAGGAATCAAATAAGTGAATGTAATTTAGATGACTATCAAAAGTATTTTTTCTTTGGAAGTTAAAGGCAGCTGACATAAGATAGAAGAATATGATATAAAAATATTATACAGGAATATTACTTATTGGACAGATGTGGAAGGACTGGAAAATATGTGTTTTAAGAAGACAGAAGATATGTAAAGAATTTGTGGATCTATAAAAAGAGTACTAGTCAAAGGAAAAAAAATACATGCAAAGGGAACAAAGGAGATATGTTTTATGGTATGTTTTTTGGGGTCTATATTATAACATTGAAATCTACAAAGATCGAATGTTATAATATAGAACCCTAAACATCGAAATCCGCAAACATCAAACAGTCAGAATAGCAATTTTTTTCCCAGGGAAAACAATCGCTATTCCTAGAAACATACACACAACACAAACACACACAAAAAACAGCAATCCACACACATACACTTAAAATCCTACACCTAAACCTAAACTAAACTTTACATACACTACTAGCTATCCACTTACCTTAACCCGACCCTAACCCTAAGGTCTGTTAGTATCGCACACTCACCTCACCCGCTCCCTAACCCTAACTCACCTAACCCGCCCCCTAACCCTAACCTACACACTATCACACACTTACCTGAACCCGACCTGTAATGCTCCAACATATTGAATGCTGAAAACAGCGACGCCGCAGCAACAGCCCACCGAATTCTTTCCCTGGGTGTCCTGCACCTTCGCTTTTTTCAGCGTTTGACAAAACTGGTTCAATATTATAACATTTGAACTGTATAAAATTCAATGTTATAATATAGGCCCATTTTTTGAGGGGTGGGAGGGGTAGAGGAAGCAATTCATCCTGCACTTCTTAAATGTAATTGATTAAAACTGTATGGGAAGAACATTTCTAAGGGGATTAAGAAAAGTATACAGAGAAGTTAATTTGGAGATTAGATTTGTAGAAAAGGTGTCAACAGTATGAAAACAATAAGTTATAACTTTTTGATAAAATTCTGTTTGCATGATTATTGTTTATTTGGAATAGGAGATGCAATTAGATATTACAAAATAATTATTGTTTAATGACTGATGTAATAAACACAAGGTTATGGTCTTATCAGAAAAATAAGAGGACTTAAAAGAAAAGTATTATACATGTGAATATATATAATTATTTTCATGAATATAAATGTGTATATAAAAATAAAGTATCCTCACACCTTTTGATACTTGCTATGGAATCTTTGCAGTCACCTCAGCTACCAGCATATCAGGCACCTTAGTTTAATATCTAATCAGAAGGATGGAACTTTAGGAATACAACACCTGTAAAATTGCACGGCAGTCTACACTGGTATGGCACCTATGTCTGTAATGGATGCAGGCAGCCTTATAAATTGTTCATCTCCCTGACCACGGCTTGTAAATGTATCATCTCTCTAGCCCCTGCTTACACTTATCAAGGGTATGAAAACTTGTCAGAGATTTGGGATGCATGGCTAGGCTTAAAAAGGTCCTTGTACTTGTTAGCATAGTAAATACCTATGAACCTATGAATCTATACTTCAGAAAAACAGAGCATGATGTCCAAAAATCATCTTCTGCGATGTTTCCTCTGTCCTCCACAACATTCCATAAAACATATTGTTTGGGACACTGATTTATTGTAAAGAAATAACATTCTGTTTTCAACTCATTGGTCTTGCAGGACAGTTTATCTTTCCTTAGGCAGAGCACTCCCCTACAGATTTCTGATCTTCCCAGCATAAAAGCTGAGTGTGTGTGTGTGTGTGTGTGTGTGTGTGTGTGTGTGTGCGTGCGTGCGTGCGTGCGTGCGTGTGTGTGTGTGTGTGTGTGTGTGTGTGTTACCTGTTTAGCTACTAAAATATGTTCTTCCTTCTGCCTTGCCTAGAGCCCCACATCTTTATAATGTCAGGTTGTTGAGGTAACAGCACAAGTAGTGAATGGCAGTTTCACTAAAACATCTGGCTGAGTTGACTAGTTGATTATTTATGAAGGTTAATTTCAAAGGCCCCCTTTTTGGATTTCATAGTTTCACTAAGTAAAAGTGTTGATGCTCACTGATCCACTGCTGAGCATGTGATACGGGTCCAAATGATAAACACAGAGGTTCAAGAGCTGTGTCTCTGTATAGATTTTTCTAATACATAAACACACACACACACACACACACACACACACACACACACACACACACACACACACACACACACACACACACACACATCATACCCCTCAGCCTCTAGCCTAAAATTATGATGGGACAAAGGCTCAAAAGTAGACAAAATTTAGATATTGCTCTTGCAAACTTAGAAAGTGGCAGGAATAACAGGATTTGTCTTACCATGCATTTTCAGAAAGATATGAAGTCTGAAATTCAAACGTATGTCATTATTAAGTAACTTCAATATTCAGTGATTTGCCAGAAAATGGCAAATTTTATGAGGAACAGACTAAATATATGAATCAAAAGTCTGGACATTCTGTGAAACTCTGCAAAGTATAATGAATAAATCTATAGACGTATATAGAAATACATATATATATATATATACATACATATATATATATATATATATATATATATATATATATATATATATATATATATGGGTCTACTTCATAAGATCAACGGACCTTCTGATCGACATTCATTTGGTCAACAGCTCGTTTGATCGACAACCAGTATTCAAGGCAAAAACTTGGGATTTTTCCCCCTTCCCAATATTGTACGACCCTGGAGTTGGTATATATAGCTAGGGGGGTGTGGGGAGTAGTTTTGTTGTATTTTCATGTTTTAAATGGAAATAGGTGGGGGGCTTCGCCCCCACACCTGCCAAATGTGGGGTTCTGTGCCCCCCACCCCCCCTAACTATATATACCAACTCCAGGGTCGCACAACATTGGGGAGTAGGGCAAATCCCTGTTAAGTGCCTTGAATACTGGTTGTCGATCAAATGAGCTGTCGACCAAATGAATGTCGATCAAATGGTCTGTCGATCTTATGAAGTAGACCCATATATATACATATATATATATATATATATATATATATATATATATATATATATATATATATGTATATATATATACAGATTTCTATATATATATATATATATATATATATATATATATATATATATATATATATATATATATATATATTGTTGTGTCTTTCGGCTTTTCCCAGTTAGGGGTCACCACAGTGGAACTCTGGTCCGCTAATGATTGGCAGTAGATTTTTATGTGCCGAATTGTCAGCCCTGACGCACAACCTTCAACGAAGGTACGCCCATTCACGCATGTCTCCACCCAGAAGACGCTCTAGCTGAGAATCAAACAGGACAACGTCTTACTGTGAGGTGACAACGCTACCACAGCACCACCACCGCAGCAGTATATATATATATATATATATATATATATATATATATATATATATATATATATATATACATATATGAGTCTACTTTTGTTTATTGAAACACATCATTTCAAAAAACAAAAGTACAATCCCAATTACGCGAAAGAGCACTTCAAGGAAAGTGCACTTTCACAAATACTATTTCACAGAACCGTTAAAATAAAAAAGGAAACACTGCAGCACAGAAGCACACTACAGTGGGGATAAGGGAATATTCCTCTTTCCCCACTGTAGTGCGATCTCAGAGTTAGTATATATAAAGTAGAGGTGATGTGGGGGTGCAGGGGGATTTGCCCTCCTGCAGAACTGCCTTTGCAGTGTTTTATTTATTTATATTTTTATTTTACCGGTTCGGTGAACCAGTATTCGTGAAAGGGTACTTTTGTTGAAGTGCACTTTTGCATAATTGGGATCGTACTTTTGTTTTACGAAATGACAAGTTTTGATAAATAAAAGTAGACCCATATATATAGATATATATATATATATATATATATATATCTATATATATATATATATATATATATATATATATATATATATATATGGTTTACACTGAAATTTCCGAAGTGCAGGGTATTGAGTGACACCTGGTAGAATCACTGTTTTGAAAACGGCAATGAATGAAACCAAAAGTGCTCGATTTTGAATGCTCGCGTGACATGTTACACTAGATCATTCCTGATCTGACATGCTGAGAGATTGTGTTTCAGTGAAGAACAAGGAATTAGCCCATTTCTTCACTGTAGTGCAATGTCAGAGTTGGTATATTTAATGTGCAGGGGGTATGGGGGGAAAATAGTAGTATTAATGTACCGTTGACTGTGAAGTGTAATAGTACATTAATGTGCATAGCATGGCTGACTGATTTCACCTCCTGCTATGTTGAATATATCGAACCATGGTCGTCGATATATTCATTTTTACATTGGTTTACTTTTCAGCATTCTAGATTCAGCATTTCGGGTCGATATTCTAAATGGTTGACTGAAGCGGATTCGGAATGCCGATAGTAAACCTACACACACATACACACACACACATATATATATATATATATATATATATATATATATATATATATATGTATGTATATATATATATATATATATATATATATATATATATGTATATGTATATATATATATATATATATATATATATATATATATATATATATATATATATATATATATATTTCTACCTGTTATTATCCAAATTTCACTTACCCAAAAATCACATCCATGAGATGACTTTGAAAATTCAGATCATTGGAGTTTTACTATGGAAAACTAACCACTTGGCCACCATGGTGAACTTTGCCCTTTTCCCCACTATAGTGCGATCTCAGAGTTGGTATATTTAGTTGGGGGGTGTGTGGGGGGGGGAAATCCCCCCACTTGGAGTGTTTGATTTACTTCTGTTTGTTTTTATTTTTTTTTTTTTGTGGTGACTAACTGGTTAGTTTCCAGGAGTAAAACTCCGGTGATTCGGGTATTCATTAAAATAAGGTTTTCGGCAAAGTCATCTTGTGGATGTGATTTTCGGGTAAGTGACATTTTGATAATACAAAGTAGACCGATATGTACACACACACACACATATATATATATATATATATATATATATATATATATTTATATATATATATATATATATATATATATAGATATATATATATATATATATATATATATATATATATATATATATAAATATATAGATAGATATACATATATATATATATATATATATATATATATATATATATATATATATATATATAAATATATACATATACATATTCATATACAGCTATACTTCAGACCATTGAAAAGCCACAATATATAATTACAAGACATTGAGATGGAAACAATGAAACACCAGAACATCGAAGGATGACATGCTCGACTTACAGAACATCGACCCAGGTAGTGTGGATGACATCAGGTAGTACACAGTAGTATGGAATGGAGATCACTGTAGAGTGGGGATTGGGAAATTTACCCTTACCTAACTGTCGTGTGATCTTGGAGTTAGTATATATAATTTAGGGTGTGTGTGTGGTGCAGTGGAGCTTGCCCCTTGCAAAACTGTTGTATCAGGTATATTTGATTTTTATATTTGGTTCAATGTTCTGTGGTTTGAGCATGTTGCCCTTCGATGTTCTGGTGTTTTGTTGTTTCCATCTTGATTCATAGGTTTATAGGTTCATAGGTTCATAGGTAGGTACTAGGCTATTGGCCCTAGGGCCCATATAAGCCTAGCCAAAAAGGTACCCTGGCTTTCGCCAACCAAGAAAATTATTTTCCTGTGCCCCTGTCAAGCAGAGCCACAGAAGTGATCTCTGGGATGAATTTCCTATTTCCCATCCAACCATCAAGATTTTTCTTGAACAGTGCTATTGAGGAGCTTTGTTTGATATCGATTGGTAGTTTGTTCCAGAGTATGGGAAGTCTCTGAGACAGGAATCTATCCCTCCAGCATGTTCTGTTTATTGTGGTGACAAGGTTTAGGTCCCTAGAGCATGTAGCTCAGAGGGATTGGGATTTCTTTAAGTGGAGCATGTACAACAGCTCTGGGTTTGACATAACTTTATATGTTAGGCAGAGATCGCCTCTGAGTAGGCGATATGCAGTAGTGTAAAGCTGGAGTTTTTTTAAGACTGTCTGCGGCCTTTCCAGTTGTTGTAGATGTTTTGTGAGGTACATACCAAAAGGGGCATTATACTCTATAATGGGTCTAATGAGTGAGGAATAGAAGGAACGATGACCTCTTTTTTCCTGGATGAGAAACCTTTTGTGATGAGGTGTGTCACGTAGAAGGATTTACTGACTACTGTGGCAATGTGATTATCAAAGGAGAGACTACTGTCCACCTGTGTCCCAAGGTCTCTTATCACACTTTCAGTGTTAAGTAGACTACCGCCTATGTGTTTGTTCATGGGTACATAGTTTTTACCAAAGGGGATGACAATGCACTTTTTGATATTGAGCTTGAGGCTATGGCTTTGACACCAGGCATCTGTCTCAGTAAGGCCCTTTTGTTGGATGTCCACATCCTTAGGAGTTTCGATTATGGCTCCTAGTTTGCAGTTAGTTGCAAACTTTGTTAACCAAAGATCTTCTGTGTTAGCCTGTACTTCAGAGAAGTAGGTACCAAACAGGAAAGCACCCAGGACTGAACCCTGTGGTACTCCACTTGTCACTGGTTCGAAGTCAGATTTGGAGTCTGCTACTTTCACAGTTTGGGTTCTTTCAGTGAGCCAGGTGGCAACTTATCTTGTGACATAGGGATTTATACCTAGTTTAGTGAGTTTATCTGTAATTCCAGAGTGGGGGATGGTGTCGAAAGCCTTGGCGAGATCTAGATAGGCTGTGTGAACCACCTTATCCTCGTCTACAGCTTTGGTCTATCAGGTTTAGGAGACATGATCTGCCTTTTACAAACCCGAACTGGGTGGGGTTCAGAGTTTGGAGATTACCAATGTCTTTGTTTATAACTTCCATGATGATATGTTCCATGACCTTGCAGACCGGGCTCGTCAGGCTAATGGGGCGGTAGTTCCCCATGGTCCATGGTGGCTCCCCCTTTGTGGAGTGGGATAACTGTTGCTGTGTGCCATTCAGTGGGCACAAAGCCTGAGGTGGGGCTATGATTGAACATGGTACTTAGGTGGGGTGCCAGTTTGTTCTGTAGTTTGTGTAGAACACAGCATGGATGTTGTCAGGTCCCACGGATTCTGTGTTCTTGGCTTTGGAGAGTGTGTTTTTTACCTGTGCAGCCATGATTACAGGAACTCTGCATTCTTCCCGTATAGAGATGGACCCTTTAAGGGATGAGAGGGGTGGGTAAAGTTAGCACTAAACCTATCTGCCAGGATGCTGGCAATATCAGTTGGTTCTGTATATTTAGTGCCATTGTGCTGTAACTCACAGCAGATCTGAATGTTGCCATTGAGATTCTTGACATAGTTATGGAATGCTTTGTGGTTGTCTTTGGAATCAGTGGCGATTTTGTTTTCATAACTAGCTTTGGAGGATTTTATGAGGGATCTCAGCTTCTTACTGAGGCTGACCAGGGAGTTCCAATCATGGAATTTTACTCTTTTTTGCATCAGTTTCTTTCTTCTGTTTTTAGAGTTTGTTTATGGCAGGGGACCACCAGATTGGCTTCCTTTTTTTGGAGGATAACATCTTGGTTCTCTTAGGGGTAGCATGATCCATGCACTCGTGTAAGTGCTTATAAAGTGCATTTGTGAAGGATTCAACAGTCGTACTTATATTGTCCGTCTGCATGGGTGTCATGAAGTTTGTCACTTCTGTCTTGAGAAGCGTGAAGTTGGCTTTGGAGAAATTTTTTAGGGTGGTCTCTCAAATGGGGGATGGGGGCGGGATATGGATGTCGAGGGTGATTAGCTTGTGATCGGATCTGACTAACGAGGAATTGACCTCTGGTGTGGAACACCATTCGCACATGTTGGTAATAACCTGGTGTATGATATTGCTGCCCCTGGTGGGGGTGCAGATAAGTTGATTCAAGCCATTGGAATTTATGAATTCCAAAAAACGTTGAGCAAAAGAGTTGGTACATGAGTAGTTTTCCCAGTTAATGATAGGGTAGTTGAAATCACCCATTAGGGTGTTGGGTTGTACCCTAATATTTTCCAGTGTATCAAGAAATGAGGAGTGGGAATCCTGGGGCATGGTGGGGGATCTGTAGCAAGCTATAATTTGGATTGCAGTCTTTCTCAGAGTAAGTTGCACTTGGATAATCTCGGATGCATTATGCTGATCAACTAGCCTGGAGGTGTGGCTATTCTTAATGTTTCAGTCCAGGTTGATGTTTTGTAATTTGTTATTGTGGCATTTCGATGGTCTAATGTACACCCACTATATATATATATATATATATATATATATATATATATATATATATATATATATATATATATATATATATATAGATGTGTGTGTGTGTGTGTGTGTGTGTGTGTGTGTGTGTGTGTGTGTGTGTGTGAGTATGAATACGTTACTAGCTGGCTGTGGGAGTGTGAATCATCATCTTTATTGGTTCCCTTTTTGATGAGTGCTGTAGCAACATACAGGGAGTGTTTTAGTACAAGGTCATCAACAACTTGAGAGAAGTAGTTTGGTATATATAAAGTAGAAGGCATCCTGGGGGGGAGAACAATTCCACATACGGGGCTACAGAGGGCTTGCCCATTGAAAAATTGTATTGTTATAAATTTTTGCTATTTTCAACAATATATTCCATCAATGGTTTTATGCAACATCATAATGAAATGTGTTGTAAGCAAATCCTATTGTAATAGTATATATATATATATATATATATATATATATATATATATATATATATATAAGCTCCCTCTCTCTGTCTCCCCAATAAAATACATATGTATATATAGTGCATGCCTTTACCTTTTATGGTCTTGGTTGTGGCTGTAAGTCGTGAACAATGGCTACATCAAAACTGGTCAGCATCCAAGCAAGTAAATAGATAAATAAATACATAAAAAGATACAATATATACCTACAAACCACTTCGTTCATCTGATCTTTTTTTTTTTTTTTTTTTGCTTGTTTGTTTTTTGCTTCCATGAAGGACTTCAGCTGATTTCTTCCCTACCTGCACGCATTTGGCCCATTCATTAAATGAGTGCAAGAGCCATATAATCCTTTTCTTGATGAGAGCCCTGCTAACTAGTCATTCCTGCCTGAGAAATATTATTGACCAATCCATTCTCTATGTGGTGCGAATCAGGTGGTATGAAAAAGGCCAGCTTCTGCTCCTTCATGGCAGCTTACACTCTCACTGGGCAGAGCACTCCCCCCCCCCCCCATTTGGTGTCATGGTACTCTCATCTGTATGCTGCCTTTTGAGGGGAGCATGCCTCTACATACAGAATCCCCTTGGTTTGGTGTTGCACGTTCTTGAGACTGATACTCCAGTGGTGTAGCATTTTTTCTCCTGCTAGGTGTCACCCTTCTGGCAAACCAGAGCTGCCGCCTTCCTTCCGTGATGGGTGTGCTAGGAGTGGATGCTCACTCCCAGCTGCCTCTGCCAGCTCCTAGCTGCCCAGGTCACTAACTGAACTCTGGTCACCTGCACCATAGTCAGGGCTTAAGTTAACCTTCTATCCCACAGAGCCTGTTTCACTCATCTGGATCTTAGTGCTATAGAAATTCAATCACATTTGCCTGAGTTGGTGGTAGCTTATGTGAATGTTAACAGTCCGATGGTACCTGAAAAAGGACCAGGGGAATTTCCCCAGGGCCCTGTCTAAAATTTCCTCAAGTGTATGAATGCTGATTGGGTCTCTTTTGAAAATAGGTTGCATGTCTAATGAGATGAACTTGGTCAGAAAAGAAAGCAAATAAATGAGTAAGTACAAATTTCAGATTAATAAATAAAAGCTCAAGTAAGCATTCCTGCTCATTATCTGGCCAGATATTTGACTGTGAAACATTTTATTAAACATTTTTTCTAGACACTTTTGTTACATTAGCACTTGTGACATAGGCAAATTTACATTCACTTAAAAGTAATAACACAATAATTAACATAACAAACATTGTACTTCACATATATTGCTATATTTCATATAACCTAAGCAACATTACATAAAAAACAAGAAACCTCTTTATTAAACCATCACTTATGATGTAGGCAATCATACATTTATACAAATGAAAAACTACACCGACACAATTCTAGTTGCAAGCACTTTGAATTACAAATGATACTGACACACTCCCAGTTGCAAACATTATACATCACTTATACTCTACTTAATCCTTTTCAGTCAAACATTACATATCGCATTTAAGTCCTGCCGGCTTTTAAACCTCATTCCTCCCTTGTATGTGTTGTTCCCACAGTTCCCATTTTTTCCTATGTAGTTTGCTCCTACGATTTTCTAAAAATCTCAGTTCCAGTTGTTTTATCTATGTTACTATATTTGCTACTTCTAGTATAGTTGGTTTAGATTTTGATTTCCATTTTCTAGTTATTGCTTTTTTGGCAGCCACCGTTACTAGACACAACAAGGCCTTACCATGCCTAGGTAAGTTCGATTCTGTATCACAGCTCAGAAAAATCATCTTCCTCTTCAGACCAATCTGCCCACCTAGCATCTCTGACAATGCATCCTGCAGGGAGTCCTTAAAGTCCACCAATTCACTTCACTCCCAGAAAATATGTTCTGAATTACCTCTTTCTCCCCCATCACACCTCCAGCATTTGCTGTCTGCCTGAGGTAAAATTCTCTGGAGTCTACTTTGGGTATATAAGTATCTATGCAAACATTTCCAGGCAAAAATCCTAAATCTGCTTGATTTTGCTGCATATTTATTAAACAGTTTTATACCCCTTTCCACTTTAAGCCTGGCTGCCATACTCATGGCTGTAGCTGTTAAGTTTGGTGCTTATTTCCACTTTCAGTTTCTAACTTTCTCAGCTGTTATAGTACATAAACACCTCACCAAGCTATTGAAAGTATCCCTAGCAATAAGCAGCCTTCCATAAGACTAGCCACAATTTGCAGCAGAAGCCATCCCAGTATGAATTAAGTGGCATTTTGTCTATAATTTCTGGAAAGCATCAGTTACTGTTTCCATTCAAAAGGTTGGTCACTCCACTGAACTTCTTAATTATTTCTGCATCATACTTTGTTCCAGTCTATGAAAAATATTTGAAAGATGTAGCCTAATCATTGCTTACCTAAATCAGCATGGTCTCCTCTTGAAAATGTATCATGGTTTCTGTCCAGGTCACGCCACTGAATGACACTCCTTGCTTTCAACAAATTCATCCACAATAAATAATACTGTAGAACTAGTTGGGTCTCTGTTTCTGTTTATCTAAGGCTATTGATACAGTATCTCATTCAGTACTAATAACATGTCTGTTCACCAATGGTATTGGTTCTGATTCCATTAACTAGTTCTTAAACTATTTAGCAGACCATGCCCAATCAATGTGTTGGATAGATAGTCTCTCACAGCCCAAATATCTATCCATTGGGTTACCTCAGTGATAAGCACTGGTTACTTTATTTTACAACATATTCATAATCAGCATTTTTGCTGCCTTGTACCCTCATCATTGGGTTAAGTATGCAGATTATTCTACCTTCTTGTCCTCTGTAAAAAGTTTGAAATATATTAATGGTCAACTTCAAATTTATTTTCCTAAATGTTAAAATCAGCTGTCTGATTCAGATTTAATATTTAATCTTAATAAAACTAGAATAATTCTCTTCACTAGAGACAGTATGGCAGTCACTCCTTCTAGGAATCTAAAGTCAGTGAGTCAATCAGAACATGTTGGAGAGGCAGATCCATGTCTCAACAATTGCCCCTTCTTTGGAACAGGCTTCCTATTCCCACAAAGCAAAGTTCTTCCCTGGCCCTCTTCAAGACCAATCTGGATCTATGGATGGGGATTCATAATTTCACACTTGGGGTGGTGTTTATGTCCCTTATGTATGAGGGCAATCTGTAAAATCCTCCAGGCATAGGCACAAACCAATGCCATCCTCCTGCCTTTAGGGGCCATATACTTGGTAAAATTGGGTTATATTGGCTTGGCTTGTAAAAGCTCTTGAGCCATTAGCCTAGTAATCTTCTATGCACCTATAAGTGTATGAACTAGAGTTTAGCATTACTTACCACAAAATATGGTTTATGAAATAAACTGGAAACCAGTTTCCTGCTTGACAGTCATGAGTGCTAGTAGTAAGATTGGTGAGTACCGCTGAAATTATTTTGTTATGCATCAAGTGGAGTGCAGTCAGCCTGAGAACAGTTCCCAGGTCTTTATACGGGCAGCATCAATACTGCTTACTGTCTGCAAAGACATCTTTGGTGACTGATTTTTTTCTTGTATTTCATCACCCTCCAGTGGAACTCAACTAATCTTTCTAGCCACACACATACATCCAATGCTTTTTGAGGCTCTTTAGAGGCAAGAGTTAGGGTGCAATGCAACATATATCATCATTCTATGGGACTTGAAGTTATGTGCTTTCATCTACCCACAGATATCTACTATCGTTTTAGGGCTGTCTGGGTACAGTGGCCTCAGTACATATCAGGTATTTTCACTGCTGCACATACATTGCTGGCATCATCTGTCATGCCCCTTGGTGTTGTACAGACATGATAGTTGCTCTTCTTATCAGCCTTCAGTAAGTGTTGCTGCATCTTCTGCCCCTCCCCACACCCCCACTTGGGAAAGGTAAGCCAGTAATCTACCAGGAAGAAATGATTTTTCCTCTCTGTAGCACTTGGGTCACTGACTGACACCAGGTCACTGGTATCACAGGTACTCATCTTTCTCATTATATCATGAAGTCAAATCTGTTCTCTAGGAATTTGTTATATTTAACAGTTGTTTGGATTTGCAGGTAATACTACTATTTCTAGCTTTTCATGCTTATATATATTGATAACCAACACAGACTAGTTTGGAAAAGTGTGAGATGAAATTTTATGTACTGGCTTTCTTGAAATAAGTGATTTGATGATAATTGGTTGCTAAATTTGTCTTTGAAACCATTGACTCCCTGCCTGACTCTAGTTTACTATTCCTCTAGATATCACTATAGAATATGACATCTGCAGTAGCAGTGAGTTTCTGTGACAGTTTTCTATTTTAAGATTTTCATACAACTTCCCTCGTTTATTTCGCCTAGAGAAAAAAAAAACTCCATCGTGTAGATTCACTTGCTACACTGACCATTTTTAAAATTTTGTAAACTATACTTTGACCCCAAGGCATATAGTGTGTTTTTCTGATTATAAAACAGTGCAAAAGACAATAATTTTTATTACCCATCCCTACTTTGGTTGAACTACTATTCCTTTAAGTCAAAAACATTAAATCCCACGGCACTTTGTCTGCCTTTACACAGCCACTTTTTTTCCTCTTAGCTGACTTGGATTGGCCAGATTGGCAGTGCTTCCTTTACCTCAAGCTGAGAATGCCTGTGTCTGCTACCCTTTGATGTGTTACAGCATGCTACTTATACCCAAATCCAAGCCACACTGTGGTGTGATGCACAACTATTTGTACCCACACATCTGCTTAGTAATCCTTGTCCCCAGAGGGACACATCTTTAGAATGCTAACCACAGCCTGAGCAGCAGAACCAACCCACCCCAAGCAATATCTTACTGACTACAACCCAAAGGCAATGCTTTGCTTATTTTACCACTAATTGCTGGTAGCTATGACTATTCTGCACATCACATTCTCCACTTTCACAACATAATATTGTGTGTAACAGTATAAATGCCTACAATAGAATATACTACTGCCACAAACCTTGAGGCCAGGATCATACTTCTCCCAGAGGCTATCCAATATCACATTCAGAAGGTAGAGTGAGAAAAGCTGGAAAGCTGTTTTTAATAAAATAATTGAACATAGATAGCACAATAAGTGGTTATGGGAAAAATAATGTCACAGAGGGCAAATCAGAAATTCAGACACTGTATAACCCCACAACTTAGTGTCAAACCTGCAAATTATTTGCATGTATGTCAGCACAATTAAATGCTGAATATACTGCAGAGTAAAGAACTGATCTAAAGCTCATACCATCTGACCTGTTAGATTTATTTATTTATTTTACATTTGTTGACCGGGCTAGTCAAGCTGGATACATGTCCATTTTCAGTAGAGGCCCGGGGTGAAAAGCTCCAAGAAAGACATATAAAAAGTCATAACAGATCAAATTATAACAAATATACAAATAATGCAAAAATCATGACAGGTCTCAACAATAATAATAGCATGAAAATATGGTCTCGACCATAAAAAAGTCAATGTTTTGAAAGTTCAAAATTTAGAAGTAGACCCCTGTAGTGACATGAATGAGGCTGAATGAATACGAGTGTGTGTGTGTGTGTGTGTTTGTCAGAGATTCCATGCGGGTTTGTGAGTCAGTGTGTATGTGTGCGTGAGTGAGTTTCCTTGAGTGTGAGCAACTACACAGGAGGCTTATTTGTAGAAGATGGGATGTGTGCCTGTGTATGTGAATTTCTGGAAGTGCTACAAGGGTGTGTGTGTGTGTGTGTGTGTGTGTGTGTGTGTGTGTGTGTGTGTATATATATATATATATATATATATATATATAGCTAGCATGGGCTGTTAGAGAGAACACTAGTGTGGTCCAGTCTAGCAGCACAGCGTTTCATTCAGAGACATGGTAATGAGCTGCTAATGAGATGCTTCTCAGTGTGCCTTTACCATGTCTTTGAATCAGAATTTCTCTCTATCCTGCTAACTGACCAACCCTCACTAGGCAATTATCCCTGGCAGATTAGAATCTATTCAATTTTAGGGTGAAAGTTAACAAATAAAGCCAACAAATTATGAAACCTAAACATGTATAAAATATCATGACAACATAACTATTCATTGCTGTTCAAAAATGAGCATGCTGGTTATACAGCTCAAACAAAAAAGTCTGGTCATTGAAGTAAAATTGAGTAGCCAGACTTTCTTTTGGCATATGCTGTGAGACTGCAAAATAAGAGAAAAATCAGGTATATTCTGAAAAACTAAAGAAACAAAAACATACCTGGCTTTCCTTGTATTTCTGAGTTGTTTCTCCTAAAATCCAGATTTTTTAAAAAGTTAAAAAAAAAAAAAAACATGACAACAGAGATGTTGTATTCTCTGTTGATTTTCCTCCATTGTACTGATGTACTGTGCAAGCGTGGGAACGCAAGTCACATAAGCATGCACAGTACATCAGCCTACAGAAGAAAATGTGGAAGAAGATTGACGTGCTGTTATACAAAGACATTATTTAAAAAAAGTAGGCAATTTATTTTTTAAATAATGTCATTGTATAGTAGCAATAACCCACCCCTGTTTGGGGTATATCAGAATTTACCCATGGTTGGCTTTGTTTAATCACTCAGGCTTTGCCGTCTTGATCAAACCACACCAACCATGGGTAAATCCTGATATATCCACATACAGTTGTGGATTACTGCTTAAATATAGACCAACATGTACATTGCAAAGAAATGTGAAAAAATACACAATGGAATTATCCAATTTCCACTGTTTATTAATTATACAGTCATATGCAAGACTGAAGATTGGATGAAAACAAGAGTGGAAGTATATATCACACCAAGTGTCCATATGGAATAATACATCCTGATAATCTTTTGGGGTTCCTTGATATAATGGCTGCTAATATAGTCCTATAGACATTATAATCTGAGAGTGTGGGGGGGGGAGAGAACAAAAAAAGCTATCACTTTATACAACTTCAGTGGGTATTACCTTCTAAAATTATGAGCAAAAATCAAGGCATGGTATACATTTTCTTTTTGCTTTTCTTTTTTGTTTTGTTTTTTTATTTATCATGTCTTAATACATCCACAGCATCTAGTCTACCCTGTTAGCATACAGTAACTATACATTTTTTTCATTCATCAATGAAGCTTGTAGATCTGCTTGTCACAGAATCTTTACTCAGCTAAGGTGATCCATAAAGTACATATATGCCTGCTGACTAAATATAACTAAACAAAAAAAGTGTTCCAAATGCATTAAACTAATTAAAAAAGACTGGTAAGTAATATTTGCAGAAAGATGTGGGGAGGAGCACAAAATATAGCTGTAGTGTAATTGGCTAAGGAGGGATGGTCATTGTGCATTCACTGTTGGGTTCCTCACTTTTGGGATTCTGCCTGTAGGTACACCCTCCTCTCCACCAGGGCCTTGACTGACACCTTGTCACCACTACGCAAAGTCATTGGTGGTATAAGAAGTGCATCTATTGATGCCATCTTCCGATCTTTCTTGCTTTGCAGAATTGCATAACACTTTTCATAGCATTTCCACTGGTTGGCTTGCTTCCAGAAGTCAGATATTTACCTCATCTTTCCCTGACTGTTAATCCCTGCAATACCTAATGTCTTAGTCTGACACTAAATCTGAAACGGAAACCTTTGTAAAAGTGAACTGTATTGTTTATGGGGAACAGATTTACTGCAAGGACTTCCTTGGCCTGTATTTGGTCTTTTTTTTCTCAGCTGTAGGTTGAAAGGGTATCGGTCAGGGGAGCTGACTTGGACACCTGATGAGCTAGCTGTAACTCAGGTTTGAAGCTTGTAGAGTATGTAATGGTACAGGAAAAGCAGAATAGACTGCTACAGTTAATCATGAAGTGAATGCTCTGTGCTTTTAATGTCCTGTCTTCAGTGCCATAATGCATTCTTACTTGATAAACATACCCACTGCCAGCAGGCCGACTATCACAAGGTATTCCTGGTTCTTCAACTTAAAGTCCTTGAGTTATCTGCAGGACCGTTTTACTTTGTCACATACAGATATACAGCATTTTTATACTGACAGCTTATCATCACTTACAACCTCATATCACGGATATTATGACTTATTGTTGATGGGCTACTAGTAAATGCACAATTCTGAAAGTGTCAGTAGAACAAATAATTCACATTGCAGACTTTCTCTGATTATACCTATTACTGTTTACAGAGTCTCATTTTAAGTAAAACATTTGCTTTATGTTCTGGGATGAGATGATTTATTATTTCTAAGTGATTTGCTTATAGTCTGTTTGTCAAGGGTCTAGTCCATGTTAATTTATCCCACTATTGTCTTCCAGATGACTGGCTTGCCAGCCAACCCCTAATCCTTACTTTGCGGATAGTTTTCAGGCTGCACTTTACTGTCGACATGGGCCATCTAGCCACTAGACACTCATTGTTGAATACCACTCAAGACCTGGCTCTAGAGGATATATCCTAACATCTTTATTCAGGATGAGATTCTCTGATTATTTGTTTGAACCATCATGGTTCACATTTTGGTCCCTCTTACCAAATCATTTTGTGAAGGGTGATCCTACTCAGACCACCAAGCTCAAGATAACGTAGTTGTAAGGATCACAGGAGTATGTAGACAAGATCATTGCTCCCAGTGAGGGCTCATATGTCTGTGTCCCGCATCCTCACTTAATGATGTCAAGCTTTCAGAAAAGACTGAATGACTGTGATTGTTGATGAGATTCCTTCACAGGATAGCTTGGTTCCCTCTCTGTAACATAGTGAGGAGCTCAGTAAAATTTGAGGATCTGAAGAGTAAAGTTTCTGTTGTATCTGGTTGAAAGGAATCAGTTAAAGTGGTTTGGGAACCTGGAGAAGATGCCCACTGGGTGCCCCTATTGGATGTGTACCACGTACAGTACAGTAAGACAAGGCCCTCAGGCAGGCCCAGCATGTGGAGGAGGAATAACATGTCTTAGCATGCCAGAAAATATCTGTGGATTGCACAGAATGAGCTGACTACTATCATGATCCTCATAAGGACAAGTAATTTAGAAAATATGTGGATGATTGCTAGTCCATTTATATTGTCTGTAACATTATTTTAACAAGATTCCACAGTTGTACCCTGTGGCTCTTGCTCTTTCATCTAGCTCTTGGCGTACATGGTGGTAGGGTTTCCACGGTTGTCTTATGCAGTATAGGCTTTGTTTCAATTCTTTAGGAACCTTGGTGAGTTTATAGTCTGTTTCTATCCTTTGGGTTTGATTCTCTAAAGATTCACTTGCATCCTGTGGTATTGTCAGGAAGTTACTTAACAAAGTAGTACTTCAATGTCTCTCCAGTAAAACTGCACTTGTTTCTAATGGGTTTACCAGTTTTAATTAATAGCAAAAATGATTTTCACTCATTGTGAGCTTTCCACTTTCGCATTCCTAGCCCAGGGTAGGTACACACTGTTCTTAGGTGTAAGTTGCACTCCAAGTCCCATGCGTTAGAGTGTTTTCACAGCAGTAGTCATCCAGTTATCTGTTTTGCATCAGATCACAGGGGCTAGTACATACCAGGCAGCTTTGGCATGTGAATTCTTCCATTGCACATCTAGTTTCCTGATGCTTTAAGCATGTTTCTAAATCCAGGTGACCATATCTTCCATCCTCTAAGAGCAAGAATTCTGAACAAAGCCAAAAATAATGGGGTGGGGGGCAAAGGTCCAAACTTGAAGACAAATTTTAAATATTGCACTTATAAGCTTAGAAAGTTGCTAGATCAACAGGATTTGTATTAATATGCATTTCCGGAAGGCTATGAAGCCTGAAACTTTTAATGTCTGTCATCCCTTAGTGACTTCAGTCCTCAATGATTTTCCAGAAAACCCAATAGATCAAAAATATGAATACAAATCTGGACATCTACAAAATTCTGTTCAACTGAGAGGTATGTGGGTGCGGGTGACTTATATTCCATGCAACTACATTGCTTCTGCAAAGACAAGCTGCCCAGAATAATTATATTTCTGAGAAAACTGAACTGTAATTGTGACCATCAAATACCGCTATGCTTTTTATCATACTGTAAACCTTATGTCTCTTGCAGAGGCAAACTAACTATCCCTCAATACTTAAACAAATTGCATCAGTTTTCACCTTTTCTATATCTTTTTGTTAGCTCAGACTAAAAATGTTGATTAATAAAACACAGGAGATTACTTGAGCCCTGCTGCCAACTATAAGTGACCACTGAACCCACATTAAAAAGACACGTGAATCTCTTACACCAGGCCTTTACTAGCTAGGATTCTGTTATTACCTGAATGCTGTCATTTGTAAAGGAGAATATAAATTAAAAACTAAAATCCTTGACTCACAGAAGGAAGAACACCCACATGACTGCATGTTCTTTTAAATTTTGGCTAGCTTCCAAACCCTATCTAGGTCATATTATGACTCCTTTATTACTGTTTAAGGTCACTAGGAGACATGTGAGTGCATCCTATATCAGGAAATGTTAACATGTCTCAGGAGTGAAATATTTGGCTTTTAGCTGAAGCCATGGCTGTGACTCGGAAATCCTGGGAAGCAAGTTAAATGCAGACAGGCTCCAGGCGCCACGCTGCCTTAAAGCAGATAGAATGGAACAGAATAACACAGACTTTCCTGCTATTCTCAGTATTATATTTGTGTTGTGCTTTCAAACACAAGTTCTTAAGCGATATTTCCCAGTGCTGCCAACCTTCCTAGGGACTGTAATTCAAACTAGAAAGTGCCATGCCATGGTTGCAGGAAAATATAGCTGTATCATAGGAAAATATGGCATGTCATTTGATTTGTAGCTCCTTTGCTTTGTCTTACAGTACATTTATGTATGTTGTTTGTGTTGCATATGTGTGAGTGTGTGTGTGTGTGTGTGTGTGTGTGTGTGTGTGTGTGTGTGTGTGTATGCCTGCGTGTGCATATGTGTGTGTGTGTGTGTGTGTGTGTGTGTGTGTGTGTGTGTGTGTGTGTGTGTGTGTGTGTGTGTGTGTGTGTGTGCAAGCATGTGAACCAGAATGAGTCAGTTACATAAACATCTGAATATCTGTCCAGGCATGTCTCAATTTTCATGTGATGCAGTTTATCAGCTAGAAACGGTCTTCTACTCAGAAACACAACAGTACCACACCCCAAAAACCTGGAAAACAATGGCTTCGACCAGCAGCAATTAGAGATTAAATAATCAAGAGACCTTTCAAGGCTGCTACTCATGCCTGGTACTAAAGCTTCCCACAGAGACTGTTTCAGTTCATCACATCTTACTTGTTCTAAGCCTATTAGTTTAAAATGGATATTAATTCCTGGATTATTATACATAGGGGTGAAAAACAGCAGTTTATGCAGAAGTAATGCCTTTGCTCCTACCTCTTTCCTGCCCTTTTGTTCTTTCTTTTGACTTTGCTTTCTTGACCTTTGGTAACCTTAGCTGTAATATACTATTGCATTCCTTGCTGCAAGGCTTAAGAACGTTATGCAGTAATGTTTCACGATAAACTTTGGATAGTTCTGCAGCAGCTGTAACTGCTAGGTTGTACCACTCATGCAGTGTTGCATGTTGTATGTTTCAGCAGTCATTGAGCTTTCTTCTCTTTTAAACTCACTTCAATGACATGGTTCACATACATAATAGACAATACTCTTTACACTGATTAGCACAGTCTGGTTCATATTGCACATGCTCTGTCTTACCTGTTCAGAATATGGGAATCAAAGTGTTCATTTTGCCTTGTCTTACTGTATGTAAATTCTGTCCTGTAAATTAACACGATACAAGATTACTGGGTTTAGCAGTTGATCTCCTCTTTTGAACGCCACCGTAAAGGGTCCCTGCCTTGTGATACCTGCTTAGAAATGTTTAATTAACCAAACTGTAAATAAGACAGCATGAAAGGGATATGTTTACCAATATAAATACCTTCAGTAGATGACTTCTGCTATTTACAGGAGGAACTTCACATTCACTAGACTTAACTTGTAGCTACCACTACCTACATACCTGTGTGGCCCATTGTTTAGAGCATAATAAGGCACTAAAATAGGGATTGTGTAGCCCATTGAGAAGAAAAGCCAGAACATGACACTTAAGAAGAGGCTGGTAGCATCTGGATCTTAAAGTTATCAAGTTACTATGATTATCTTTTGCAAGCCACATAAGGATGTTTTGTGACTTTTCTCTGCTTGAGTTAGTAGAAGGTGAAAAAACAGTTATCTAGTCTAATCCTTTTAGCAATGAGGCGTCAGTTGCATTCTCATGCAGTGCTGGTTAGGTGGAGCCTAACTATAAAACAGAGTGTGTGTTATATTCCTGTACTCTTGATGATTTTTTGTTACCTGAAGCCAGTGTTTTTTTTGCTGTGCTTTGTTAGTTTTTTAGTGGTTCCAGGATATCAGTCTTTTGCAATGATAAAAAGCCATCAGGACTCTCCAGCCAGACTCCTAATGGCCCATTTGTTCCTCTCCTGGGAAGTGTGGCAGCCAATTCATTCTCCAGCAAGGTGAAAGCCCTACAGCTTATGTGTTCCTTGAGTGGGACAAGAGCTTAATAGCCCATTTGGTCCCCATTTGAGGCAAGAGTTGAATGCCAGTAGACCTTGATTCCTGGAAGAGAGAACTCCTAATAGTGCCTAAATCCCTTGTCACAGTGGCCGTGATTTTATGCTATTGACTACTGTCAGGGAAAGCTATTGCACACTACTTCCCAAGACCTCCTGGCTCTATGCAGTGAAAGTTAACCTCCAGTGCTATGAGAAACACCCAGACACTCATGAGTGTGTTTGTGTGTGTGTGTGTGTGTGTGTGTGTGTGTGTGTGTGTGTGTGTGTGTGTGTGTGTGTGTGTGTGTATGTTAGCAGGGTTGAACTACCTCCATCCACCAAATACGGGCAAGCTAACAAATGCGGCTCAGTCCCACCACACTACATTGCTCTTCCAGTTTCCTAAATCTATGTAGGAAGAGGGCACGCCTTCATCTTCATCAGAACTTAACCCACTGTGCCACAGAGCTGATTTTCTCTGCATGTTTTTATTTAGAATATTGTGACTTATGTAAGTTTGCCAGTTCTAGTGAAACAGATAGAAGGTTATTTCCAACAAATGCTCTTGAAGCTGTAAAATTATTTTCTTCAGGTTTTATCAATCAGCATTACAGTACTTTCAATAAAAATGCTTTTGCCAGAAAGAAAATAAATGTGTAATCCAGTTTACAACATTTTAGACCTGTTTATACCCTTTCTTCTTCTTTCTCAAAGAAAGTGAGCTCTAAAAAAGCATGTAGTCAAACAAAAAGGAGTTAAGAAAATATCAAAGAAGAAACAGTTACCCGACTTCACTATAAAATTGTTTTATTCATTTTTTGCAGACAACCAGCATTATTTCAAACATAATTACATTCATCAGCAGCCAGCAGCACTTACATTCAACAGGTAAGTAGTAAGCAAACATAACCCCCGGGATTCATGAACCTTGCGCCAGGCGCACGCATGGCATAGGCGCCCCAACGCCAGACATGGCCGCCGAGCGATTCAGGTACGATCCAATCCCACGTGCACCACCGGCGTACGCCTGAGTTGCGCCGCCTCCAGCGTAGGTATGTTAAACACCCCATGTGTGGTGTTGCACCATGCAAATGAAGGCAAATAGCGATCCACTAAGTGGCGCAGGCGTAGCATAACGGCACGGCAATGTAAACCAAAAAAAACGGTTTACAGTCATCCAAACATGACATAGGAGTAACGGAAGGCTGCCAACATCAGGTGTCATACTGGTGCAACATGCCAATGGGGAAAGACACCGAGAATGTCAAAGGAAAACATGCAGAAAACGTAAATAACGACATAAATGGTATGTACGCAAAAACCAGAGCAGAACCCCAGGACATGTCCGCGGAAGGTGCGGAACAATGAATTAATATGACAATGTCATAAAAGAGCAGTATAAGACACATCAGCATCACAGCCACAATACACCATAGTATGCATGGAAAGCCACAACCACAGCGCAAGGGTTGCCAAGGAGTGGCGGCGGTGTCCGGAGCCGTAACCATGTATTAGTAGTCAATGCCATGCAAATGAGGCAGATAATACTGAATCGCAAAACCCCCACTGGCGTAAGGCTGCATCAAACAGCGCAGCGGTAATACACCGAGGAGTGGCCTAGAGGGAATACATGTCAATCGCAGAGGGGTGTGCCACTGTAGGAGGAAGCACATTGGAGCCCAGCAAACAGGGGCTGTACAATGCACATCACAGCATCAGCACCGGCGTGTGAGGAAATAGATGCGCTGAGAGTACAGAACGCGCGCACAGATGCATGTGTACGAGGATGACTACGTTCCCCAACCCAGTCATGTGACGGCCGCCCCGTCAACAACCACGGATACAGGAAGGTGATGCGGAGAATATGAGGAAATGCGGAAGCAGTGTAATTGGAGTCGTAATGAGCAATCAACACCAATCAACCCACGAAGGGCAATCGGCGGCAGCTGACAACTCTGCATGCAGAATCCTGCAAAACAGGAAAGGGAGGCATATGAATGCAAAGAAAGTAGGGGATGTAGCAGAATTGCAAAGAGCGAAGAACCGATACAGCACAGCCAAGTAGAGAGGTAGCATAATGGCGGCAGACAAAATGCATGAGATGCCATGTGCCTGCAGGATGCACTCCAGGAAATAGTAGGTGCAACCTGCACAAACAGTAAATTAAGGTGTAAAGCTAAACCAATGCAGGCAAGTGTAATGTAACACCAAACGCAACAGCGTTGCAGTGCCAACGGTAAAACACGGAAGATAACACACAGATACGGCAGCACAGACACACCCAATTACATCACCGGGTGTAGAGCACAACACTATAAAGTGTGAATGCACACAACACACAGCGCGTATTCGCAAACGCCGCACTTTAGGGTGTAAACACACGGGGAACTTTTAAAATGTATATGTTGGGTGCTGCCGTGGCCGTGATGCATCGGTATGTGTTAGAGACAGACGGAGTTGCGGAGGAGGGTGCCGACAACTACCGTAGGCCTCAGAGGAGAAAGAGAGTGTTCAGACCAAGGGCGACCTACCAGGGGCTGCAAGACCTGGAAATAGTAGAGCGTTACAGGGTGGACAGGGACACGTTACAGCAAATAGTGGAGCTGTGCCGGCCACGCCTGAGAACAAGAGACAACAGAGGGGAGCCCATCTCAGTGGACACAAAGGTATGTGTAAGCTTGCGAATACTGGCAACAGGTACCTTTCAAAGGCCAACCGGGGATATAATGGGCATCTCACAGGCATCAGCATCCAGGGTACTACACCAGTTTCTGGATGCCATGTTACGACATGCCCATGAGTATATATCCTTCCCCAGATCTCAGGAGGAGTTGGCTAGCAATATGCGCCACTTCCACCGTGTGGCACAATACCTGGAGGTACTGGGTGCGATAGACTGTACGCACATAGAAATCAAGTCACCACCCGGGGAGCAGGGTAGACGCTACATAAACCGCAAGGGATTCCCCTCCATCAATTGCCAGGTCGTGCAATGCGCAGGGCATTATCATGGATGTGTGTGCTGGCAGCCCTGGAAGCTACCATGACTCCCATATCTGGCATGCCTCACAGCTGTATCAGGTATTCGCCAGGGGGGACATCACACAAGGTCATCTTGTGGGGGATGCTGGCTACGCACTGGAGCCGTGGATGATGACACCCATCAGAAATGCACACACACACATGCAAGAACGCCATAATGAGGCACACGCACAAACCAGAATAATCATAGAGCGTGTGTTTGGGATGTTGAAATCACGGTTCCGGTGCTTGGATACATCCGGTGGAGCCTTGCAGTACTCTCCAGGCACATGTGCCCACATATTCATAGTATGTGCTATGCTACATAATATGATCCTGCGGAAACAACTGCTGCAGGGACACAATGGTGTAGGGCCACCAAGCCCGCCACAACTGCCAAGGCAAGCACAGGCACAGGGCGTTCAGCGCCATGAACACACTGTGCCAGCCCCAGTAGGCAGACGGACGCGTACCCAATATGCCTATGCCTTGACAAAGAGGGAACGTATAGCACATACTCTGACAGCATAGGCCCCATGGACTGACACCTCCCTACCTGCACACACAGTGAAATGGACGGCACACAAACATGGCCGCCCGTAATGTGTACTGTATGTGCTGTCCCATGTGTGACTCCAACATAGGTAGCACCAAAACACAGTAAACACCCAACAGCCAGCGGAGCATGGAACGCCAACACCTCAACCGCACGCGGGTCCGACAGCAGACGGCGTAGCCATATGCTGCCACGTTCGGCGCAAGGTGTCTACATATGTACATATGTGCATACACAGATATGGAGATAGATATCATTACACACGTAGAAATATATGTACACATACACAGATATAAAGTACAACAGGTTCAACAGGGAATCACAGGGATGCAAGGTGACAGAGAAGTAAGACGCGAAATCTCTACATAGTGAACATAGTGAACGACAACCCGACTATCTGGGAGGGTGGACAGAGCAGGGAACGCCACCCATGGAAAGGTCAACCTACAGAAATGCATATTCGCGAGTTGGGACGATCGCCAGACCACGGTACAGTAACAGGACATGTGCGGGGAATATTCTAAGGATATGAGGGCGGAGGTAGACACCGCCACCGGCAATGCGGTCAACGTAGGTACTGTGTGCAGCCGTCCCTGCGAAAGCGGCAGTATGTGTATGTGTGAGGTGAGGGTGTCGTGTGTTCCGCTGTGCGGGTATAATGTGTGTGCCACTGTAAAATGTGTATGTAGGTGACATGTGACAGGCGGAGTGGAATAACATGTGTAGGCATACAGTATAGGAACCACAGGCGTATGTACAGCAGTACCCACAAAGTAGTACAGAGAGCTCCTCACTGGCTAGGTGCGTGGTGACGTAAAACGATGCAAAACGGAAATGTCCCAGAATGTACCACAGGAGTAAAGCCAACATGAGATGCAAAGGACGCATGTACAAACCATGACCGTATGTATGGCGCCGATATGGTAATGTCAACACGATACATCGGCAACTTTACACAGCATCAGTCATGTACCGCGGAAATACGCATGTGCTCCCCTAGCACCGATCGTGGCCACGTACCGTCCCGTAAATACCGCTGTGTGTTCCATGAGTGTTAAACAAGCAATCGCCACCCGAATAGGTGGCAACCGGTAGCATACAGGCCGTCCCAAGTACAGGACCACAATGACCGTAACCATCCGTGACAAAATGCCAAGGGATAGTCGGCACGTACGAACAACCGCAGATATACTACCGATGTGATGGAGGAATACATGCAGGAAGCACACATGCAGGCGATACCGACACCAGACGACATCAACAAAACCAACACTCCTAGAACAACAGACAGGTAACCTGCAGCTCCCCAAGCAGGGATGGAGCACACACACAAGCATACCGTGTATGTATAAATGCAAGGGCCACAACCCGTACCCGTCACCCACAGCCGCCGATATACCCCATCGCACAAATCAAAGGGATACAAGCCGAAATAGCAGCAAAAACATACAGGCAGTCAATGACAGCGGCATACCCGCAACATCTCGCGTGGGAAACACTATCAGCAGCGGATGCATACCTGCATCCGTTGTGTACATGAATACAAGAGCTATGTTACACATCCGAATGCACAACGCCAACGACAGATGCCGCCAGGACACGAACACCCACATGTCGAACATAATACCATACTCAACACACACAATCCACGGCTAACACCACAGCGAAATGTACCTGACTCCACACATAGCGGCTGCAGTCACACATAACATAACACAATACATACCATCCCCACGAAGGTAGTGCAAAGAACCAATGGCCAGACGAGGGATGAACCATGCCCTAGTTCCGACGCGTATCGTATTTAATGGAGGAGATGCATAGGTGATATGCGCATAAGTACACACCGAGGAACAGCTATTGGCGTGATGAACCCACATACCGCAGGTGACGACGGATATAAGGAAGACTCCCAGGATATTCAAACTGTATGTTCATACCGAACAAACACTTTATTGTGAAATGAACTGTTTTGTTGTAACCAGCGAGATTCCAGCGGAATACGGAAAACAACACAGGAAAGGTATGTCGAACCCACGAGATGTACTGGTGTATAACGCATGATATGTATGACGAATCTGCACTGTATGTGAACGGTGTTTGTAAGTAAAGATACCTGTCCATAAAGCAGAGAGTGGTGAAAGGTGGTTATGTAGTGCTAATCATGAGCATACCAACGACTGTGGACAACGTGTGCACAGCAGTGGGACATCATGTACACAGCCGGGATAACTCAAGGGCTGCCATAGGGATTTAAAACACAGAACAATGCACCACCCACGCCGATGCTGGCAGTGGATGTCCAACAATGAAGTGCCGCAGCAGGGGATAGGACATGTATGTATAGTGTCACAGCACACATGTGTATGGGCATATACCATCAATGTCATACGGAATGTGCGCACGACGTGCACGTATGCCTCACAGTACGGGTGACTATGTCAAGTATGTGTAATGTAAAGCTGTCATGATGGATATGTTCAGACATCATACACAGTATCACAGGCATAGCATGCATGATGGAGGTATGGCCTAGTGTTATGTACATAAACAGGATATGTATGGCCTGCACATATGGGACAGAGTAGTAGTAGAATAGCCACCCGAAATGGAAGGAACAGCAAGTAACCATGTCCAAACGATCTGTAGCAGGTGCAATGTGTGCAACAATGACGTCCGGCAGGTCTGTGTGTAAACACATGTGCAATGTACACAGTAGTGTCACCCCCCCATGGCAGTGTCCACTGAACAGCAGAGGTGGATGTCAACTGCATGTCTACACAGTACTGCCGCTGTGGTGGTACCATGTGTATGTGTCACCCTATCAGCAAGGGAGCAATCACATGACCAGTGTCACAGTGTGTCCCTGTGGGATGTGCACAGGACCTATGTCCCACAGCATGGTGTGTATCCAGTCAGCGGAGGTCACACAGACGCCCAGGCTGAGCAATGTGGCATGTGTGTACATATGCAAGGAGTGCTCCATTCACCCTGCCCACTGCAAACGACATGTAGGAGTACTACATGCATCAGTAATGCGGAGAACATGGCCCATGGCAGAGTAGATGACATCCCTGTGTAAGTGGTGTGCAGGTGAATACAGATGTGTTCCCCGTCAGTCATCTGCATATGTAAACTGTCTGAGCCTGGTATACATCACGGCATGACTATACCGTGACATGTAAAGTTGTAGCCGTTGTGGAAGGTACACCACAAATGTGTTATTGTAACACTGCCCGTGTGTACATGTGTGTATGGCACAGGTACAAGGGCACCCAATGTACCAGCAAGACATATAGTCCAGATATGTGTGGCCCTGCAGATGTGTACCCATGCCACAGTGGAATATGGCAACCACAGCACCATGTGGGGCATGTGTGTGTACAGCAACCATGTACAATGTGATATGCATGTATAGGGACAGTATCCATGTGATACCCAGTGCATGACTGTCGCTATGCAAAGGTGATGTGTATGCACTATGTGTGATGTATCTGGCCTTAATGACATCTACACGATATATCTGCCACACTGACACCTGTATGGTTGTGAGCAGTATGAGCAGGTGGAGCTAGAATGCTGCCAGGTATGTAGATGTGGGATATGTAGGCATGGACAGTACTCCGTGACAGCATGTTGTGTATGTAAGCAAATAGCGAACATGAGGGGCCACATGACTGAGGACTGTGTAATGCCACATGTACCTGACATGTTGTAGGTAGCATGATATGCTTGCACCACTGTGTGACCTGTCCAGGAGTCACATGGCCTAACATCCTGAGACACAGGGTATGATGTGATGGTGGATGTGTACATTGGCAATACCAGAATGTGGAATGGTGGTGAAGGGCAATGAGGGGATAATGTCTGATCTGTTACCCTCTGTACCACACCAACCACCCATGCAATGGTATGACAGGTGGCCAGCATGTGGATGTGGTGTGCTGTGGTGCACAGAAGCCCAACAAGGGTGCCAGTAAAGGCATGGAGGTCGTCAATGAGTGTGTGAAGCATGGATGTGAGGATGTGGCCCAATGCCATACTGAATGGCCCAGTCATGGGTGTACAAATGCAGTCCCACACGTGCAATGCAGTACCACCCATGTGTAGTGTGATAGATGCAGTAGTGTGGTGGTCAAGGTACACAACGTCCATGAATGGGCTAGCAGTCAATTCAGTGGGCTGCTGCAGAGACACATAACAACCAGGTTGGTGGGATATAACAGCTACGGAGATTGGAGGTGACATTGGGACAGTGTCCTAGGACATAATGTGTGCATGGCAGTACCATGTATGTGTCCACAGGGGCAATGCGATGTCCATCTATGGATTGGAACCCTGTAGTGAGTGAGAGTATGTATTGTTGGTAGGTACCCCATTGGCAGGCATGATGCCAGCAACATTTGTGTTGGCAATGCCTGGATGACTTTGTATTGGCTCCCCCCTTGGGGAATGTGATG
>NC_056726.1:1389707026-1389787026 GCF_019279795.1 Protopterus annectens
GCCGCTTTTAATATTTTTATCGGGACACAACTGCCCATAGAGGGACTGCCCCTCGCAGTGGGACAGGTGGTAACCTTAGCCGCTACTCCTATGTCGGTGCGGCACGCTGACATGCTGCGGTACACCTTCTCTGGGTATGCCCACTGACGGTGCATTGCGGGACGAACACGGTGTTACGCGTATCCTTTGTTCCTTGGACGGGTACACTTAGGGCTTCATGGGTTGTGTTTGCTTCTCCTTTGTTGGGCCGGGTACTATGTTGCATACTCTGCGTGCGTTTCATTCTGCACGGGCCCTGGCTGGTGACATTACTATTATGGGCGGACTGTGGCAGTCAGCACTTTAGGTTGCTCATCGCCTGCCGGCTTAGCCACGCCTCCGGACGCATCCTACTTGGGCTCGCTCACGTACACTACGCACGTGTCTGTGGTTGCGGCGCACACTCATTACTATGCATATGGCGCTACTACACCGACTATTCACTGCACCGCTGGCGCAGGCCTTACACCGGCCTTACGCCGAGCTTCATGAATCCCGGGGAACATCTATATACTGTAAGTAATAGACTGGAACTAACTATAAACATTTAAGTTTGAAAAACAATGAATCATACTCACATTGCTTATAATACAAGCAAAACTTGCAATTATTAATTATGCTGCCATGATATAAAAAAGAATCTGAAAACAGAGCTACCTGTACATGGTGTGAAAATGGATTCTACCTAATTTAAACACTACTTACAGTCATGTGATGGAGTTCATCTACAAACAAATAATATGTTTTCCATAGCTTAAAGTAAGTTTACTTGGACCCAATAATAGCCTGTTCCCTTTTCCTGATTTAATTCCAGGAGCCCTCTTTCCCTGCCAGTGAACCGCATATCCTACACCTGGTAAACCTATCACTTGTGGCTGGTTTCTTTGTGATGCTTGGAAAATAATTGCAAGTTACACAATCCAAATTCTTTTCTTTCTCATGAGTTACATAAACCATTCCTTAGTAAAGTAAGGTGTAGACTGTTAAGTATGTTGGATAAAAGTTCTGTGAGCCAGGTACATAGCAGATAAACTTTTCCACAGTATCAAAAATTTTTTTTTAAAATTCACAACATGCTTTTTCATATCCTTTTTTGACACTATCACCCCAGGTGCAGACTGTCCTCTGTGGAAGAGAAGGGCTCTCTCATGAAAGGTAAATCAAAGGCTCCAGTAGAGTACCACATACCTGTCAAATGCAACAAACTAAGCTCAGCCTCTGCTCTTTGTGTTTGTAACAAAAGTTGCTAAAGGTAGGATGCCTCTATATGTTGAGGAAAGTACTTCTGGGAACTTCTACTGAATGGCTGTTATTAAAGACGTTTATTGGAACAGATCCACTCCCTCAGGAGCAATTTCTGAATTGCATTCCTTAACTGTAAATATTTCCAGTTGTTCCTAAACTTAAGATCATTTATCTGCTGAAGGGACCAAAGGGATGGCATAACTTTCTCTACTCCTATGAGCTGTGCTACATTGTCTAGCCAAAGAAGACCTTTACTCTCCCAGTCCTTTTAGTCTAAAACAGCCACGCTATCCTGATCACTGGATGTGCCCAGAAGAGAATCACTAAACCCCATGTGCCATTATATATCACCATTTTGTACAGTATGTGAAGGGTCCTCCAGCATACAGCAATGTGCCACCCTTCTATTTGCTCTGTCATGGACTTATTATAATAACACACTGCCCAAGCAGAAAACTATCTTGCAGCTTAACTTCAAGTTGAGCTTATGAGGGAGCATACAGCTTTACTGTCAAAGTTTGTTGCAAAAAGAAAGCTACTGTACACTAACTAATATCAGGGCAGCTGAGGCTTCCTTCTCCAGGCTTAGCAGACTGAACTATTAGCCTTCTAATCATCACTAAGCTAGGGAAATTTCAGGGTTTTGAAATATGTCACCTAATAAAAATCAAAGGGAAACGAATTTGATCATTACAACCATCTGCAGTAATGAAAAGTGGAACTTTTTCCATGTATGGTGCCAAACATGTTATTTAAGCTGACGTCTGGTAGGTTATCTGGAAGTAGTTCTTTTGCAGTTGTTAACCTTTAATGTACAGACTTCTGAAATTGTTTAATAGCAGAGGTAAGACTGGAATACTACTGAAGGAGTTCTGGTAAACAGAAGATAATCATCTTTGATGAAGAGTGCCTTAACCACAACTGCTCCGAGCATTCCCACACCTGTGGTAATCTCCATAACCAAAACCCTCTCCACTGTCTTGAGGCAAACTGAAAACGGGCCTGGGAACAAGTGGCACCCCTAAATCCCTGCAGAGTCTAAATGGAGGGGCAGGCTGCTGTTTATAAGGATCCTAGCTTTGTGGTGTAATACAGGGCTTCATCTACCTTTAGAAACACCTAAGGGAACATCAAAGATCTACATAAACTCCAAAACAGAGAACCAGCAGATAGAACCAAACATCATTTCAAACCGAACAAAAATATTGCAACTGCTGGGTTGCAGCTGAGTTGGATATGCTACATCAACAATGTCAAAGCACAAGGTGATCTGCACAGACCAGTTTGGATTTAACCTGGCTTAAGCTAGGCCTTTGAAGGTTGATAAAAAAACTTCTTTGTCAGGTTCATTGCATATGTTCTTATGTCTAGATTGATTAAGAATATAAGTTTATAATTTGTCACATTCATGTTATATTTCCTGATTTAAGGATTGCACTAATAATGGAAGTGTTTGTGAATGCCTGTAGGAATTGCCCAAGGTGAAGATCCCAGAACAACTAGGTCATGGTCAGGGTGGCCTTTTGACTTAAGGGATGATAAATTTCATCACTGAGGCCATTATGGCTGGGAGCCCTTCCCTTAAGTATTGTTCACCTGGCTTCCATGACCCCACATTATTAAGCAGAAATGTTAGGCTGGAAGAGGTTAGCATTGGAACATAAATTGCATATTGCTACCTGCAGTGGTCAGTGATATTTACCCCAACACTGTACAACTGTTCATAAAAAATCTTTGGAGAGATACATTAATGTTGGTTGTGTAGTACTTCCTCAGTGTGCAGTTCCTCAAAATCACTTTCGCATGCTAGAACAATAGTGATTGTCTGAGACTGGTTTTCATTACTTTGCAGAATTTCTCTCTCCTTCAATGATGTGTGATCCAGGATTGTTCAGGAGGGTGTGAGAGGAGAGGCTTGCTTCACATGAGAGGTGTAGGCAGGCTTGCCCCCCTGCAAAAATACTTGTTTCAATCTTTGACACTGGGGCACACTTTATTTCACAGATATCATGAGTTTATCTTTATTTTATGTTTATCCTTTGTAGACCAGGTTAGTCCTATAGTGGCCTCTTTTCAAGGATGATCCGAGGTGGTGTTATACTACTAGGGGAAATTTGGCCAGGGCATCGGATAACTTCCCCCACTCTTTTTGGTACTTCCTGTAAGCAACAGGCCAGAGGGTAGGAACACTGCAGCACAGGTAAGACTTGAGTCTATTGAACTGATTTCTGCTTAAGGTGTGGTCCAGATTACCAAACCTGAAGAGGAAGGATGATTATTGAATGAATACCACACAGTTCAGCCATCTAACCTGAACCAGAACACCAAAGGTGGAGGTGCGTCCATATTCATTAAGGATATCCACACCTCCAGGCTAGTTGTGCAGCATAATGCATCAGAGGTTATCCAAGTGTAGCTAATTCTGGGCTTGCTACAGATCACCCACCATGCCCCAGAATTCCCAGTCCTCTTTTCTTGATATACTAGAAAATATTAGGATTCAACCAAACACCCTAATAACGGGCAATTTCAACTACCCCACCATTAACTGGGAAAATTACTCATGTACCAACTCCTTTGCTCAACACTTTCTGGAATTTATAAATTCCAATACCCTGGATCAACTTATCCACACCCCCACCAGGGGCAACAATATTCTAGACCTAGTCATTACCAACATGAATGACCGGTGTTCCACACCTGAAGTCAACTCCTCATTGGTCAGATCTAACCATAAGCTAATCACCCTAGATATTCACATCCCACCCCCACTGAGCATTTAGGAAACCATGGTAAAAAATTTCTCCAAAGCCAACTTCATGCTTCTTAAGACAGAAGTGACGAACTTCATGACAGACATGCAGATGGACAATACAGTTACGACTGCTGAATCCTACACAAATACACTGTATAAGCACTTACATGAGTGCATGGATCGTGCTATCCCAAACAGAACCAAGAAGCTGTCCTCCGAAAAAAGGAAGCCAATCTGGTGGTCCCCTGCCATAAACAAACTCTACAACAGAAGGAAGAGAGTAAAATCTCATGAGTGGAGGAGCTCCCTGGTCAGCCTCAGTAAGAAGCTGAGATCCCTGATAAGATCCTCCAAAGCTAGCTACGAAAACAAAATCACCACAGATTCTAAGGGCAACCACAAAGGATTCTATAGCTATGTCAAGAATCTCAATGGCAACACCCAGATCTGTTCTGAGTTGTAGCACAATGGCACGAAAATTACAGAACCAATTGAAATTGCAAACATCCAGGCAGATAGGTTCAGTGCTAACTTTACCCCCCTTTCACCCTCTAAAGGGCCTATATCTATACAGGAAGAATGCAGAGTCCCTGTAATCACATCTATGCAGGTAAAAGTTGCACTCTCTAAAACCAAAACCACAGCATCCATGGGACTGGACAATATCCCAGGCTACGTTTTACATGAACTTCAGAATGAACTGGCTCCGCACCTAAGCACCATGTTCAATCATAGTCTCACGTCAGGCTTTGTGCCCACTGAATGGTGCTAAGCAACAGTTATCTCACTCCACAAAGGGGGAGTCACCACTTATCCTGGGAACTATCGCCCTATTAGCCTGACGAGCCTGGTTTGCAAGGCCATGGAATGTATCATCATGGAACTCATAAACAAAGACATTGGTAACCTCCAAACTCTGGACCGCACCCAGTTCAGGTTTGTGAAAGGCAGATCATGCCTTTTGAACCTGATTGACTTCTTTGAGGCAGTCACCAAAGCCATAGACGAGGGTAAAGTGGTTCACACAGCCTATCTTGACCTCGCCAAGGCTTTCTGCACCATCCCCCATTCTGGAATTATAGCTAAACTTACTAAACTAGGTATAAATCCCTACGTCACAAGATGGGTTGCCAAGTGGCTCACTGACAGAACCCACACTGTAAAAGTTGCAGATTCCAAATCTGACTCCAAACCAGTGACAAGTGGAGTACCACAGGGCTCAGTCCTGGGACCTCTCCTGTTCAGTATCTACTTCTCTGAAGTACAGGCTAACACAGAAGACCTCTGGCTAATGAAGTTCGCAGATGACTGCAAACTAGGAGCCATAGTCGAGTCCCCAAATGATGTGGACATCCTACAGAAGGGCCTCATTGAGACAGATGCTTGGTGTCAGAGGCATAACCTCAAGCACAATGCCAAAAAGTGCATTGTCATCCCCTTTGGTCAAAACTCTGTACCCATGAACTACCACATTTTTTTTTTATTTTTTATTTTTTTATTTATCATTTGTTGACCGGGAAAGTCCGACTAGGTTCCACAGAGCCTGTTTTCAGCGGAGGCCCGGGGAGAAATGCTCCAGATGCATGTCTTTGGAATGTGGGAGGAAATCGGAGTACCCGGAGGAAACCCACGCGAACACAGGGAGAACATGCAAACTCCACACAGAAGGCACCCCAGCCGAGAATCGAACCGGTGAACCTCTTGCTGTGAGGCAAATAACCGGCAGTCTACTTAATGCCGTATGTGTGATAAGAAACCTTGGGACCTAGGTGGACAGTAGTCTCTCCTTTGATAATCACATCACCACAGTAGTCAGGAAATCCTTCTATGTGGCACATCTCATCACAAAAGGGTTCTCATCCAGGAAAAAAGAGGTCATTGTTCCCCTCTACACGGCACTCATTTGACCCATTATAGAGTACAACACCCCTTTTGGAATGTACCTCACAAGACATCTGCAGCAGCTGGAAAGGCCACAGAAGTACCTCACAAATAGGATTATTGGCCTCAAACAGATGGCCTACACTGACTGTCTCAAAAAACTCCAGCTTTACTCTGTAGCATATCACCTACTCCGGGGAGATCACTGCATAACACATAAAGCTATGTTAAACCCAGAGCTGTTGGACATGCTATACCTAAAGAAATCCCAATCCCTCTGAGCTACACGCTCTAGAGACCTAAACCTTGTCATCACAATAAACAGGACATGCTGGAGGGATAGATTCCTGTCCCAGAGACTTCCTATACTCTGGAACAAGCTACCCATTTATGTCAAGCAAAGTTCCTCATTAGCACTCTTCAAGAAAAATCTTGATGAGTGGATGGGAAATAGGAAATACACCCCGGGGATCACTTCTGTGGCTCTGCTTGACAGGGGCACAGGAAAATAACTTTCTTGAGTGGCATAAGCTCGGGAACCTTGTTGGCTAGGCTTAATTAGGCCCTTGGGTCGATAGCCTAGTACCTACCTATGAACCTATGAAAAACTTCTTAAATTGTTGGAAGAAAACTTGCAAAGCTGCATCTTGGAGTGAAATAATTGACTGGTGTGCTGCAGAAGGAGAAGAGGCCTTCCTTCCTGTGTCAGAAGATAGAGGTCAGGGTTTACTGTTTGGTGCAGCTTACACTACACTGATTCCATCTGCAGGTACAGAGCTTGCTGCTTCTGGGAATAGTATTTTTCCAAGAACATTCTCAGGTTGTTAAATCTGTTTCTGCTACTGACTCTTCTGTTTCACAACTCACAAAGAAACTGATTGTGGCATAAATATCTTCTAAAAACCATGAACTGATTAACAGGCATGAGATTTGGGAAAATATTGTTTCTCCTTTTGGATTTACTACTAAAGAATTTCAGGCCTTGATACATGGGAAAGATACATTTTGCGATGTGACTTTTGAAACTTTTGCAGAAGACTTTTGGCTAAATGTGTCTTAAAGAAACTTTGCACTTTATGGGCAAAGTATGAGGTAGGACAAATAGACATATTATTCTGTAATTTAATTAGGACTGCTTATGTGGAGCTAGCTCAGATTCACTTACTTTTCTACATTATGCCATTTGTCTTGGACATAAAAAAAGTTTGATGACAGAACAATATGGACAGGTGCTTGGGGAATCTCGGCAATACTGAAAATGCCTGCAACACAGTTTGTGCACATTCCTAGTGTGCTTCCTGTCTCTGGTTACAGGGCCTTTGTGTATCATAAGGGACAACCAAACACTTGTTTTCATTGTGGCTCTTAAAAAATGTCCTAAGACAAAATGTGCTCAGTGTGAGGAGTTTGGTAATACTTTCCATAACTGTGAAATATTGTGTAGAAAATGCAAGAGCACTGAGCATTTTTGGTTTGACTGGCCTCAAATTAAACTGTTAGAAGACCAACAGCCTTTCCCTTTTAGTACAATCACACACAGTACTGATGTTACACATAATGAAGTTGATAAAAATGGGCAGGCAGACATGGTTTGTATAGAAATTAAGCTTATTGACAACATTGTCCATGCATCTAATACTATTGGTAAAAGTATTAAGAAAAGAAAATTGAAGAAGAGTAACAGTGTGCAAAAAGGGGAATGGATAACCTAAAGATTTGTTTCCTTTATGTTAACAGTATTATTAATGAAAAAAGGCATTTAGTCATATTGGAAAATTGTAAGGCTATTTATTCATGAGGATGTTTGCTATCTTTTGGATGTTCATTTGTTGACTCCTAGTTAACAACAACAAGGCATTTTGTTATTGTGGGGGTCTTAAAATTGTTTGATTATTTAATTTTTTGACTCAATAATAGTCCATGTGGGTATAAATGGCCTGTGATATACCTCGTATTCTATATGAAGAGTGAGACATCATGGAGCTCTTGGAATATGTGTCCCAGGCTGGTATGAACTTAGCACTGAACAGCATTTTACCTTCTCCAAGGATGATGTGACAATATGAACAAAAGATGAATGACTTTCATAATCGGCTTAGTTTTTGGTGTCATTCTAAGGGGGTGAAATATTTGTCAGCATGGAAGAAGATGGTCAACAGACCACGCTGCTTCACCAGAGATTGTCTGCACCTCTCCCCTCTAGGCTTTAGAGTGTTAGCTAAACATTGTCCTTCCCCATATTGCCTCTTTAGGCAATGCCAAACTGAAAACACTTCTGCTGTAGCAAATTAAAAGCAAGAAAATCCAAAAGTCTTACTGCTTGATGTTAGGAGTCTAAACAAGAAACTCCACTCCCTACAAGCTCCTGCACATCTGCAAGAAAAACAGTACCAGAATTTCCTGCTTTAAAGACTTAAACCTTGCCTGTGATATAAACAAGACCTACTGGAGAGAGAGGGATGTATCCCAGAGACTACTCCTTTTTAAGAACAGGCTCCCTATCCATCTGAAGCAGGGTGGGGAACAGGAAATACATCTTTGGTTTGGCACTCATGTCTCTAATGGACACAGGCAGCCTGTAAATGGTTCATTTCCCTGGCCCCGTGTAACTGTTTCATCTTCAAGACTCACTTATCAAGGGTGTGATGCCCCTTCTCTGGGCCAATAATCAAAGAGCCTCAGTCCTCACCATTGACACCAGTGAGGGACATTCACTAGGAACAAAGATAGGAACACACAGTATTTCCAGATGCAGCTCTCTGCACCAAGCACAATTTCCCTTAAGATCACACAGATAACACAGTCAGTCCAGGGACTGGGTTTCACTCTGTCTCTCTCCAGGCCCCCAGTAAGACTCCCCACTGGTACAGCTGGAGAGTTGCATCCTCAGCCGAGTGTTCCAAACCAAATCCTCAGCCACCCTGTCTGTTAAACAATTGCTCTGTTTCCCTGCTCCAAGTAGTTGACACAGACACTCTTTGAGATTTGATTTTCACTTTGCACAAACACACACACACACACACACACACACACACACACACACACACACACACACACACACACACACACACCTAGAAAGGCTGGCACAGATTTACCAGCTGTGGCCAGACTAAAAGGTAGTTCCACTACCACCGGAACATTCCAAAGCCAACTACCCTAAGGCTTCTACAAGGGTACCCAATTATACTGAATAAATTTAATATGTATACAAATGGTAGTGTTTGACCAATGCAGCAAGTCTTTCAGGAGCAGCCACAGTGTCACCAAACAAATATAACTATTCCCAAAGGTAAACATATTCTCTAAAAGACTATCCACAATGAAAAGTTTAAATATATTTAATAACAAGTAATGAAAAACATAAAAATACTAAATATCTATTTATAATAAAGACCAGAATTTCAGTCATAGGAAATATTAAAAATAACACAGATAAATTCACACAGATACAGAAAAAACTGTACTTAACTAATCTCAATATATTTCCTGAATGAACTAAAGAATTACTATTCTCTGGTTACTTACTAAAGCAAGGCAAGATGAAGTGGGTGAGTGGACTTAGTTCCAAAACAGGGTGCTCTGAGACTTCTGTCTCATCTAGTATTAAAACATCATTTCAGTGATGGATTACAAAATGACATCACATGCATCTGGCCATCTGACTCTGTTTCCCATACTATCCCCCTTTATTAGAAACTGAACCAGAATTTGGCACATATGTGTTAATATACACACAGATAGAGCTTTGGTAAGATGTGTTATAACATCTGGATACTAAAAAAAACATTTCAAAGCTTCCACCCTTCCAGGGTAGTAATTATATCACCCTTAAGGGCAATATAGTAAGGGTTCTAGTCCTGGTTTTCACAGCCATTTTGTCTCTGGCTGTAATCAGAACTGCAAAATACAATCTTAATGGCGTATGTGATTACAACCAATATGTGACGTCCCCATGCTGGGCCAGTAATGAAGGAGTCTGAATCCTCACCACTGACACTGGAGTGGGACGTACACTTAGAATACAAATGGATACACTCACTATTTCCAGATGCAAACCTCTCTGCATCAAGTACAATTTCCCTTAAAAGCACATAGGGAACACACTCAGCCCAGAGTCTGGATGTCTGTATCTCTGTCTCCCTTCAGGTCCCCAATAAGACTCCCCACTGGTACAGCTGTAGGGTTGGGTCCTCAGCCAAGTGTCCAAGCTAAGTCCTCCAGCAACCTCTCTGTAAACCCAGTGCTTTGTGTCCCTGCCCCAAGTAGCTGACACACACACACACACACACACACACACACACACACACACACACACACACACACACACACCTGGGAAAGACAGTTACATATTTACCTGGTGTGCCTCATTCTGTCCAGGGTATAAAGTAGTTATCACTGCCACCAGACACTCCACAATCAGCTAATCTAAGGCACTTAACAAAGAGTGTCCAGTTATACTGTATGATATTAATACTAATACAAATAGTAGTTGTTCACCAATATGGCTATGCTTTCTGGAGAGGCCCACACAGTGTCATCAAATAAATATAAGTGCTCTCAAATGTTAAATACTTTCTACAAGGACCAACCACAATAAAAGTTTAAATATAATTAATAATAAATAACAAAAAACATGGAAATTTTGAATATATATTTACAGTAAACCACAAAGTTTAAATCACAGAAAATATTGAAATTAACATTGATGGACAGACTCATCCAAATAAAGAAAAACACTCTAAACTATGCTTCACTATACTCCTGACTGAATCTAAAAGAATTACTGTTCTCTAGTTAAGTTGCTTACTACCTCAAGGCAAGATGCTGGGGGTGAGGATCTTTCTAGTCAGGCTTCCCAAACAAAATACTCAATACTCTGCGATTTCTCTTTTTAATATCTAAAATAAAATTTCCATGAGGGCTGGCAGAATGACCTCATCTGGTCACTTGACTCTAGGTTCTCACAGTATTCTCCTTTGAAGCTGAGACAAGAATTTAGCACAGATGGCCACAGTATGCATCCAAATGTTTATGGCAGTGCTTGGGGCCTCCTCTCTTTTTACTGAGCTAATGAACAAAGACTGTTTCCCAGACCCAGCATCTCTAGTTCTATTCAGCAGTGTAGGTGCAATTTTAATGGTTTAACAGCTTATTTACATTTCCCTTACTTTTCTTAAAGTTGACCTTTGCTATCCCAGTGCCCTGTATGAAAACATATACATTTAATTCAATTGCAATAATGCATGTACATTTCTTTTCATTTCAGCAGGGAGCGCTGCTGATACATTTTAACATAAGCAAACCTCACAAATACATTTCTAGCACAAGCATCTGTACAAATAAGTTTGCTATACAAAATGCATACAATTTTAATACATTTGTAACACAAGCATCTTGTAAAAATTAGTTTGATATTCAAAGAATATATCATTCTTCACAAAAACTCCAGCTGACCATGCTGGCACTTGTCATATCATCACATCTCTCCCCCCTCAATGACTCAAGCTAGTTTTTCAAGTGACCCTTGAGAAGCATGGCTTGAGAGAAATAAGCCTATTTGGGAATATATTACCCCATTCCCTGTCTTGAGACCCCATCTGCATTCGCATTGCTGACCCCACTAATTCGTGCCAGCAGGATGACTAGTGAAGATCATCTACTGGCTATTGAATTTGAATACATCATTAGTCTCTTTATGGAAAGAGGATATGAAGAAAAAATATTGAGAGATATTGTAAAAAACTTTTGGGAAGAGAGGGAAATAAAATTTCCCCCTATTTTAAAGAAAGGAATAGTTTTTTCATCTAAGATTAATGTTACGAATAATATTAAAAAGAATGAAGAACTGTTATGTCTTAGTATGGGCATGACAATAGATAATATTGATATATGTAATGTTATAAAACGTAATTGGAATATTATTCAAGGAAATCAAGATTTATCAAACAGTGTGGGTGATAAACCAAAATTTGTGTATAGGAATAATCCCAATTTGAAGAAAATGTTTGAGAAACAAAGGGATGTTATGTTCCATAGTTATCCTAGTGGTTGGAAAATAGAGGTATGTATAAATGTTATGAATACACTATGTGCAGATATATATTAGAAGGTCCGTATGTCAAACTTTCACACATTCCTTATACTATACCTGTTCCTGGGGTGTTTAGTTGCAAAATCAAAGGAGTTATTTATGTTGCTATGTGCGACAAATGTCAATAATTTTATATTGGTATGACTACCAGAAATTTGTATAAAAGAATGAGAGAACATTTGTACAGTATTAAAAGGAAATACATGAATAATGCTTTGTATAAACACAGTATAACATGTCTTGGGTTTAAAAAGTTTTGTTTTTCTATCTTGGAATAAGGTGTAGCTGATGTGAGAGGTGGTGACTTCAAAACTTATTTAGAGCAGAAAGAAGCCAAATGGCAGATCAAATTGCAAGCTGATAAAAAAACCTGGCTTGAATGATGTTGCTAACATCGAATGTTTTTTTAAATATCATAAATTAAAGGTAAATAGATGAAATGTAGGTTTCATATACCATTATATACTATTACAGTTTTATAAGTATTGTTGTTATTGTTGTTTTCATGTTATTCAGGATTAATTATTTAATTGTTTAATAGAATAATTAATTGTTTAGTCAATGTCTCTTATAAATTGTGAAGTCATATGATGCTTTTTTTATTCTGTTCTGAAGAAGTCCTTTGGATGAAAGCGGAGATTAAAGCTGTGTTACGCTAACGTTGCATTTTATTTCTTTTTTTCTCAGTCAGTGGTTGGTGTTTCATTTTTATTTGTTTCTGTGACACCTTGTTGCACTTTTGGTTTATTGACCCCACTATGGTGTTGTACTGTCATGTCATATGCCTGCAATCCTAAGTTCCACCTTAATAACTTGACATTTTGCTGGCTGGCTCTACGTAGCCATGTTGAGGGATCGTGGTCTGTAACTACAGTGAATTTCCTTCCATACAGATAAGGCTGAAGTTTCTGCAGTGCCCATACTATGGGTAGATATCCCTTTTCTACAACTGCATGGCATTCCTCCCTGGGTTGGAGTCTACATCTGAGATATACCACTGGATGCTCTTCTTCCTCTGAGGAAACCTTGTTAAATACAGCCCCACCCCATGGTTTGAAGCATCCACCTGCACAACAAATTCTTTGCTGTAATCTGGATTGGCTAACACAGGGGGTCCTCCCAAAGCTCATTTAAGCTACTGTAATGCCTGCACACATTCTGTAGTCCACACTAACTTATCTGGCCTGTTTTACCTTGTCAGGTTTGTGAGGGGAGCAGCTATTTTACTATAACTGGGGACAAGCTTTCTATAGTACTCTGCTGTCCCTAAGAATGCTCTCACTTGCTTTTGGTAACAGGGGCAGGCCATGCCTGAATGGCTTCCACTTTGGGAAGTTCTGGCCTGATCTTACCACTCCCCATTCTATGTCCTTGGTAGGATACCTCTGCCATACCCACCTGACACTTATTGGGCTTAAGAGTTAACCCTACTCTCTGCAGTCTGCTCAGCACCTCCCTGATATACCGAAGGTGCTCTTGCCAGGAATGGCTGTAGATGACAATATCATCCAGGTAAGCAAGGGCATAATCTCCTGCTCCTGCTAGGATATGACCTAAGAGCCTCTGAAAAGTCCCTGGGGCATTTTTATGCCAAAGGACATCTTTATAAACTTATACAAGCCAAAAGGAGTCACAAAGGCTGACCTCTCACTAGCGTTGGGAGTCAAGGGTACCTGCCAGTAGCCCTTGGCAAGATCAGTAGTGGTCAGATACTTAGCCCCACCAAGCTGCTTTAGGGCTTCATCTGTCCTAGGCATGGGGTAAGCATCTGACTCTGTGTAGATATTTAGTTTCCTATAGTCCACACAGAACCTGGTGCTGCCATCCTTCTTTGATACAGCACCACTGGGGAGACCCAAGGGCTGCTGGACTCTTGGATTATTCCCAGTTCCAGCATCTCCTGAATCTTCTCCTTCAGAGTCTGTCTGACTCATTCAGGCACCTTGCAAGGGGCCTGCTTTATAGGCTTTTGGGGCCCAGTATCCACATGGTGCTGCACCAGGTGGGTGCATCCTGGTTTCCAGTGAAAATGTCCCCAAACTCCTGTAACACTGCTTGGATTTCTCGAACCTTAGTAGGGGATAGCCGCTGGTACATTCCACTCAGATCTCAGTCTGAGCCTCACTGAGGAGATCAGTCACCAGATACCCCTCAGACTCTTTCTGCCATCCCCTGCAAATACTCAGCACAAGGGCCTCCCTCTCATGGTAAAACTTTGTCATGTTAACATGGTACAATTTGTGCCCCTGCCTCCTGCTTAGTAGGTCTATCATGTAGTTAACATCACTGATCTTCCTTACCACTTTGAAGGGTCCTTCTCAAGCTGAGTGCAGTTTATTGTGTCTAACAAGAATGAGAACCATCACCTGTTGCCCCACAGCATACTGTCTGGTTCAAGCATTCCTGCCATACCAGTCCTTTTTCTGCTGTTGGACACCTGAAAGGTTCTCCTGGGCCAAGCACATGAGCTCCCTAAGTCTTGTCCTGAGGTTTAGGACATATACCACAACAGAGTCCTTGTGGGATTCACAATCACCCTCCCACTCATCAAAAATCAGATTTAAAGGCTCCCTCACCCTATGCCCATACAACAACTCAAAGGGTGAAAAAAAACTGTGGATTCTTGGGGTATCTCTCTGTAAGAAAACAACAGATGGGGCAAATATTTGTGAGACTAAATCCTCACACTGTATTTTGCTAACTTACTGAATAATTACTATTACTGCGGTGGTGGTGCTGCGGTAGCATTGTTGCCTCACAGTAAGATGTTGTCCTGTTCGATTCTCAGCTAGAGCATCTTCTGTGTGGAGACATGCATGAATGGGCATACCTTCGTTGAGGGTTGTGCATCAGAGCTGGCAACTCGGCATGTAAAAATCTACTACCAATCATTAGCGGACCGGAGTTCCACTGTGGCGACCCCTAACCGGGAAAAGCCGTCAACAACTGAATAATTACTATTCTCTAGTTCATAGGTTCATAGGTAGGTACTAAGCTATTGGCCCTAGGGCCTATATAAGCCTAGCCAAAAAGGTACCCTGGCTTTCACCACCCAAGAAAATAATTTTCCTGTGCCCCCGTTGAGCAGAGCCACAGAGCTGATCCCTGGAATAAATTTTCTATTTCCCATTCAATCATCAAGATTTTTCTTGAAGAGTGCTAATGAGGAGCTGTATTTGATGTAGATAGGTAGTTTGTTCCAGAGCATGGGAAGGCTCTGGGACAGGAATTTATCCCTCCAGCATGTTCTGTTTATTGTGGTGACAAGGTTTAGGTTCCTGGAGCGTGTAGCTCAGAGGGATTGGGATTTCTATAAGTGGAGCATGTCCAATAGCTCTGGGTTTGAAATAGCTTTGTATGTTAGGCAGAGATTGCTTCTGAGTAGGCGATATGTGATGGAGTAAAGCTGGAGTTTTTTGAGATGGTCTGCATAAGGCATCTGGTTGAGGCCAGTAATCCTCTTTGTGAGGTATTTCTACGGCCTTTCCAGTTGTAGATGTCTTGTGAGGTACATACTAAAAGGGGCGTTGTACTCTATAACAGGTCTAATGAGTGACGAGTAGAGGGGAACAATGACCTCTTTTTTCCTGGATGGGAAACCTTTTGTGATGAGGTGTGCCACGTAGAAGGATTTCCTGACTACTGTGGCAATGTGATTATCAATGGAGAGACTACTGTCCACCTGTGTCCCAAGGTCTCTTATCACACTTTCAGTGTTAAGTAGATTACCACCTATGTGGTAGCTCATGGGTACAGAGTTTTTACCAAAGGGGATGACAATGCAGTTTTTGGCATTGAGCTTGAGGCCATGGCTTTGATACCAGGCATCTGTGTCAGTGAGGCCCTTTTGTAGGATGTCCACATCATTAGGAGTTTCAATTATGGCTCCTAGTTTGCAGTCATCCGCAAACTTCATTAGCCAAAGACCTTCTGTGTTAGCCTGTACTTCAGAAAAGTAGATACCAAACAGGAGAGGATCCAGGACTGAACCCTGTGGTACTCCACTTGTCACTGGTCTGAAGTCAGATGTGGAGTCTGCTACTTTCACAGTGTGGGTTCTGTCAGTGAGCCAGTTGGCAACCTATCTTGTGACATAGGGATTTATACCTAGTTTAGTGAGTTTATTCCAGAGTGGGGGGTGGTGTCAAAAGCCTTGGCAAGATCTAGATAGGCTGTGTGAACCACCTTACCCTCGTCTACGGTTTTTGGTGACTGGTTCAAAGACGTCTATCAGGTTTAGAAGACATGATCTGCCTTTTATAATCCCATACTGGGTGGGGTCCAGAGTTTGGAGATTACAAATGTCTTTGTTTATATGTTCCATGATGATACGTTCCATGGCCTTGCATACCAGGCTCATTAGGCTAATAGGGCGGTAGTTCCCGGGGTCCGTGGTGGCTCCTCCTTTGTGGAATGGGATAACTGTCACTGTATGCCATTCATCAAGCACAAAGCCTGAGGTGAGGCTATGCTTGAACATGGTGCTTAGATGGGGTGCGAGTTGATGTTGTAGTTCTTGTAGAACGCAGCCTGGGATGTTGTCATGTCCCATGGATGCTGTGTTCTTGGCTTTGGAGAGTGTGTTTTTTACCTGTGCAGCCATGATTACAGGAACTTTACATTCTTCCAGTATAGAGATGGGCCCTTTAGGGAGTGAGGGGGGGGTAAAGTTAGCACTGAACCTGTCTGCCAGGATGTTGGCAATATCAGTTGGTTCTGTATATTTAGTGCCATTGTGCTGTAACTCAGAGCAGATCTGAGTGTTGCCACTGAGATTCTTGACATAGCTATAGAATGCTTTGTGATTGTCTTTAGAATCAGTGGTGATTTTGTTTTCATAACTAGCTTTGGAGGATTTTATAAGGGATCTCAGCTTCTTACTGAGGCTGACCAGGAAGTTCCTCCAATCATGGGATTTTACTCTTTTTTGCAACAGTTTCTTTCTTCTGTTGTAGAGTTTGTTTATGGCAGGGGATCACCAGATTGGCTTCCTCCTTTTTTTGGAGGATGGCATCTTGGTTCTGTTAGGGATAGCACGATCCATGCACTCATGTAAGTGCTTATAAAGTGCATTTGTGTAGGACTCAGCAGTCGTACCTCTATTGTCCATCAGCATGGGTGTCGTGAAGTTTGCCACTTCTGTATTAAGAAGTGTGAAGTTTGCTTTGGAGAAATTTTTGCAGTGGTTTCCCTAATGGGGGGGGGGGGGGGGGATGTGGATGTCTAGGGTGATTAGCTTGTGGTCAGATCTGACCAACGAGGAATTGACCTCTGGTGTGGAAGACTGGTCACCCATGTTGGTAATGACCAGGTCTAGGATATTGCTGCCCCTGATGGGGGTGTGGATAAGTTGATCCAAGGTGTTGGAATTTATGAATTCCAAAAAACGTTGAGCAAAAGAGTTGGTACATGAGTAGTTTTCCCAGTTAATGGTGGGGTACCCTGATATTTTCCAGTGTATCAAGAAATGAGGAGTGGGAATCCTGGGGCATGGTGGGGGATCTGTAGCAAGTTACAATTTGGATTGCGGTCTTGTCCAGAGTTAGTTGCACTTGGATAATCTCGGATACATTATGCTGAGCAACTAGCCTGGAGGTGTGGATATCCTTAATGAATATGGACACGCCTCTGCCTTTAGTGTTTCGGTCCAGGTTAGGTGGCCGAAAGTTGTGGTATGAATTATAGCCTGGTAGTGCTGGGGTGCTCCCTGGAGCCTTGAGCCAGGTCTCTGTCACTGCACAGATGTCATTGTTCTCCATTTTAAGGAGTGCATCGAGTGAATGCATTTTGAGGTTTAGACTTCTAGCAGTGAGTAGCATTACCCTCAGATTTTCCTTGCTTGTACCTGTTATGGTGGTGAATTTTTCATTTGAACCTTGCCTAAAAATGGCACTATAGGGGTGGCAAGAGCCTTAGCCAGTATCCGAAATCCCAAGGGCGACAGGTGCAGGCCATCTCTGGCAAAGCATCGTGGTCTATCGATCATATTATCCCAGGTAGACAGATACTGGATCCCCTTAGAATGACACCAGAAGCTTAGCCAATTGTTGAAGTCAGTCATTTTGTCCTTGTATTGTGGTATCATTCTGGATGATATGAAGATGTTACTCAGGGCTAGGGTCATACCTGCGTGGGCTACAAGATCAGAGAGCTCCTCCATGTCTCTTTTCATGTAGTCCAGTTGCTTACTAAACCAAGGCAGGATGAACATGGATAAGTGTCTTGTCAGGTCCAAAAACAGAGTGGACACACAGCATCTCTCACTAGTATTCAAATGCATTTTAAGTGTTGGCTACAGAATGACATCACATCTGGTCACCTGACTCTATGGTTCTCACACTACCCCCTCACTGGAATCTAAGCCAGGATCTGGTACTGGTGTGTAACAATACACACATGGAACTTTAGCTAAGGTTTATTACAGCATCTGGAAGCTGTGAAATAATTCCAATGCTTCCACTCTTCCTGCAGAAACTAACAAGTCATTTTCTGGCACCCCAGGGTTGCAACTAGTTCACCACTAAGGCCAATAGAGAAGGATACTAACCCAGGTTTTTCACAGACATTGTTTCTCTGGCTCTATTCAGACCTGTGAGTTTGACTCTTTATATGGATCGTCAGACATCTATCTATAAAAATCACTGTCTAAAACATTACATACATTTTGTTGCTGATATTTTTTTTTATCTGGGTAGGCAATGTTAATGAACTGAAAATATTTGTTGCAGAGCTACAAAATATGTCCGATTTTCTTATTTTTGATTTAAAACATTCTGATAAGGACATTGATTTTTTTGGACGTAACCCTATTACATAATGAGGGCAATACTGACACCACTATACATAGAAAGAATGTCCAAAACATGAGATTTTTGGATGATATTATGTATCTTAGGTATGTCTATGGAAGCATGACAAAGAACCAGTTTACTAGAGCTAGTTGGCTTAATACTAATACTGAATATTTCTTATCAGAACTGTCTAACATGTCTAGAGATTTTCAAGCAAGGGTCTATGATAATTCACTTATAGATAAAAGCAAGCATACTATACTTGAAGGATGTGACACCTTTGCCAAACCATTGTTTTCAGATAGAAGAAATATGTCCATAAGGAGTAAGCATGCTAACTCTATTAGATATATTATGAAATATAATAAACATAGCTCATTGATTAAAAATGTAATATGTAAGAACTGGAGGATATTATAATCTAACCCTGAGATTAAAAAAGTAATAGGGAATAAGCAATCTTTTACTTTTAGTAAGGAGATAAATCTGAAACTACAGCTATGTTATAAACATTTGGTATTTGAGAACCCTCAGACATGTAGATTTAACACCAAGGGAACTATTCCATGTCATAATTGTTCTTATTGTAGTAGTATTAATGATGAGACCACCTTTACACATCCTATTACCAAACAAACCTTTAATTTTACTACCTTTGCTGCATGTTCTACAGAGAACATAGTTTGCCTAGCAAATTGTGTTAAATGTGAATATTTTTACATTGACAAAACTCACCAAAAATTAAAAAATAATATGATCACATTTATCAGAAATAAGGATAGAAGTGGATAATAATGCATTATGTAAGCATATGAAACCGCGGTGGTGCAGCGGTAGCGTTGTTGCCTCACAGCAAGAGGTTCTCCTGTTTGATTCTTGGCTGGAGTGCCTTCTGTGTGGAGTCTGCATGTCCTCCCCGCAGTCAACTGGCGTTTGAAAGACATGTGTGAATGGGTGTGCCTTCGCTGAAGGTTGGGTGTTGGGCTGGCAACTCGGCACCATAAAAATCTACTTCCTATCATTAGTGGACTGGAGTTCTGCTGTGGCAATCCCTAACCAGGAAAAGCTGAAAGACAAACAGCATTACTACTACAGGAAAAGATCAATTTAGGGTTATACAGAAGATACATGTTAACCTAAGAGGCAGAAACTTACTAAAACTGAAGTAGCAGAATACAGATGAATTAATTACTTCAAGGTGGATTAACCACTTGAATTAAATGTTAAAACTATCATTAAACCTATTTTGAAACCTAGGAGAAGACACCTAAGAATTTTCTGTGTGTTTTTTACCGGGCTTGCTTTGTTTTTTATAATGTCAATTTTAATATGAAGAATTTTAAATGTATTATATTAGTTAATTATTAATTTGGTCACATGACTAGTTAAAAGGTGCTGACTGTTAATATAAATTGAATGTTAAAGAACACAAGTGTGTTGTAAGGAAATGGTTCAGCCAACAATTCAATCCAAAAATAGCAAAAAAAATGGATGAACCAAACTGCTTCATCAAATGCTATACATGCTGTGAAAGCGCTTACCATTAAACAAAGTTTTTATCACTAATTTGCTGCTTGCCATGGTTTGGTTCATCCATTTTGTTTGCTATAAATTGAATGTTAGTAGAACTGTTATTTTGTTTTAGCATTGAAAATCAGTTGTCCTAACTCAGAAGCTCTGCTGCTTTTATTCATTTGTTTCTGCTTTTAATAAAACCTTCAGATGGTTGAGTCACCATTTTATTTGCTTCTGTGAAAATATGCACATTTCATCAGTTAAAACAATACAGTCTGACATTCATGTGTATTTGTTTTCTATCCAGCAGGACTCACTCTTCATATATTTTTAACACAAGCAACTTTACAAATACATTTTCAATACAAGCACCTGTACAAATCAGTTTGATATTCAAATGACATATAATTCTTTACAAAACTCCAGCTAACTATGCTGGCATATGTTACACATACACTGCCCTACTCTCCCTGGTACAGCTGGCACTACCTTACATTATCACATGTGGTTTATTTACAAAACTAAATATAAGAAGCTTTACCTTATGGAAAATGATATATTGCCAGAAAAGAAAAACAAGCATGCTAAGGTAGTTAAAGATTATGCACATTCCTTGCACCATGATAACACTTTCTTCATTAATTCTTTAGTAAGAAATCTGACACTCATCACAGAAAAATATGTTGTCAGGAGAGCAAAAGCAGAAGTATCCCCCTTTTGAGTAAAAATATTTAGAATGAGACTTATCTAATGGATTGTCTACACTGCACTAATGGTCCATATATCCAGATGCAAGAAGATATTTTACTTTAGTAGATAGTATATAGCTAACATGTATTAAGAATACCCAGCCTTTTTAAGCAGTTATGGTCCCTTCCAACCTTATCTGACTATGATAATACTATATTAATCAAATCTGTAGTCCTATATGTATTAAGCAGTGTATTATGGAAAGTTACGGTTGACTCCTCTCCTGGACTAAATGGTATGCCCTTTTCTTAAAATACTTCAATTCCATCATTTCAGAAAAGGATGTTTTACAAGTGGTTAATGAATGGATATAGATTGGTACTATTTGTGAAGGCATTTTTGAAGTTTGTTTAAAAAAAGGAGCTAGGACATTATTAAATAATTGAACGTCATTAACAATTATTAACCCAGTTTGTAAAATTTTCTGCAAAATACTTCACAAGAAATAATTTCTAGTATTCAGCACAATAATGGGCCTTTACTATCCTGTGATGCGTTGAAAGCTTTGGACACAGTAGTGCGTTCTGGTTTGTAGGACACTTTAAACAGTTGTAACATTAATAACTCCACTATACCTGTCTTGCAAAGTATTGAAATTCTTGGGTCAGACCATTAGTTAACTGACAGTTGGACTGAAAAACTTCAGTCTGTAGGGGTGTTAAGCAAGGGTGCCCCCTGTTTGGCCTGTTATTTTGTTTAATTATAAATACAGTTCTTATTGAGTTTTCTGGCTAGTGTCTAAGCTCATCAGTGAATATAATACCTGTGATACCATCATTCATTCTTATGCTGATGATTTAAACAGTAATATTAATAATGAAAGAAATGTTTGTATTTATTTCAAGCTTTAAAAAGTACCTTGAATAATGTTGGATTGTTCCTACATTTTGTGAAATGTAAAGGGTTTGGAGCACCTTCCTTTTTTTCTAACATTTCCTTTCACACTGATAGCATACAGATATTAGGTGTATTATGTGCAAATTAGACTACATACAGCAGTGGGATAGATTATTAAATATGGCCAACAATATCATTAATTGTTGGAAAGCATTTTCATTGTCCTATCAGAAGAAAATATACTTGTTACATTCTCTAATTCTTGATGAATTTGGCTATATAAGTAATGTACATCCCTTTCCTAAAGAAAGAGAAAAACAGCTACTAGTCATATATTTTTTTTTTATGGGAATGCAGACTGAATCCCATAAAAGGGCTATAGTGTATTGCAAATCAAGTGACGATGGATTAGGTATGTATAACTCTATTGTGTTTCTTCCTTCATTACATTTCTGCTAGGCATTATGGATAGACTAATTTTAAAGATACTGGATAAATAGGGAGGATATTTTGGGTATGACATAATAGGCATTTGCCTTAATAAAAAGTGTAAAATTGTAGTAAATTATATTGCTAAACAATGTCATTCAAACTTTTTGAATGGAAAATCTCATTTAAGAATGTTTTATCACACACAAGATTTTGTTATGAATCCATAATTGATACATTTTACTATATTAGATGATGGGCTACTTATACTACCATTATTTTGAGAACAATTGCAGAACATCAGCTCACACTTTCTAGAATATATGAGATACAGAACTTTCTATGGAGACTGATGCAGGGCAAACTAGTAGTTAAAGGTTCCATGAAATATAAAATTAAAGAACAGAGACTTTGCCATTGACAACATTGTGAGGAAACCCATGGAGCATGTTTTTACTGTGAAATGATACAGTTATTTTGAAATGTTGCTATATCTACCTTTTCATTGACTAAACTTCAGACTCTTTCCTTAGAAATATTAACATATGGTACACATCCTTACTTGTGCAAACAACAGAGGGAAGAATATGATAGAATTCGTGTCAGTACTAATTGGATGTTCTGACTCACCAGATGTGATGAAGTATTATATAACAAACTCTGAGACCACCCTTTAATATTGATTAAATTGAAACATATTCATGAGAAAATGAGTGGGGGAATACAGCTTGAAGTAGTGTATCTGAAGTTTGTTTTGGGGATGCTTGTACTTTTGTGATGTTCCTGTAAGGATTCTTTTTCTTGTATGAATACAAATAAAGTCCCCTCCTCTTTTCACACAAGCTGCCACTCATTCAAGCAGATGGGACTTCAGTTTAATATCTCATCCAAAGGACAAGATATTCAGGAGTGCAGCACTCTCCTCATGTTGCGCTGTAGTATCAGTAATCAGTCTACCTGGTGTAGTAATAGAACACCCATTTTCAAATGGCCAGCACAATGGTGCAGTGGTTAACATTGTCACTCAACAGCAAGAAATTCTCCAGTTTGATTCTCAGATGGGGTACCTTCTGTACAGAGTCTGACATGTCCTCCCTGCATTCGCCTGGGTTTCCTCTAGGTACTCCAGTTTCCTCCCACATTTCAAAGACATGCACCTGGACCATTTCTCCCCAGGCCTCTACTGAAAATAAGCAATGTCCTAGTCGGACTTTCCTGGTCAACATAAATGCCCAGCCTTCTGTAACAAAGATGACTGCAGTACCTGTTGCTCTGCTGACACTACTAAGTTCTGTTTGCCAAAGTGATTGTCTGGTGATAAACTCTAAATCTGATGTAGTGTAAGCATTAAGCTAACAAAAGCCTAGTGTTTTCATTCTCCCAGCTGGCCTTAACCACAATTCTGAACTTGTGGGCCTGATGTTGTTAAGACTAAGAGCTAAGAACTTTTTGGTTTGTTGTACAACATATAGAAATGGGAGGTTTACAGAAAAAAGTAAAAAAAAAAATTGAAAAAGCAGATATCAGTCATCTCATAAGTAGGTACTAGTTAACCATATTATCATGCTTCTGGTGCCAGTAAAAACTTCTCTTCATAAGGCCTGATGGTAATAATCCTCAACTTCACAGATTATAGTCCACCACAGTCCCCGTTGTATCCCAAGTGCCACTCTGTTTTGAAAGTTACAATTGAGAATGTTGCATTACAGGGAAAGTTTGCTGTACTGACTTAAATAGTATTCAAAATGGAAACTCATTTGAGTACACAAGAAATTGGGCATCACAAGTCTACAACAGTGAGTGTTTGCTCTCAAACACAATCTATGGAATTTTTGTATGTAACATTCTCAATTATTATTCCAATAGCTCATTTAGTTTCTGCAGTGCCTGGTCATGAGAATATATCAGGAATGCTAGTGGAGATACCTGAAGATTAAATGTCAGTAGAATGGATGCTCACCATCATATCAGCTATTATGTTGCAGTCTCCATTTTATTTGGGTGCCCAGTTTACAAATGCTTGAGATTTTAGTAACTGTAGAAATCAGCTGTCAGCACCCAGGTACGTGTTATTGCCCTTAATCAATACAGTATACTGAGTTTGTGAATTATTACTCTGCACTACTGCAGAACGGATTAAGCTTCTTCATTTCTGCCTAAAACGTCGATATCATCAACCTGTCAAAAGAGAAAAAAAAAAAGAAAAAGAGTGAACCCTCTTCCTTTACTGTTTTTGATTTTAGAAGGAAAGGATGAAGAGTTAGCTTATGGGGATCAAATTTCTTCCTTATTAGCATTAGTGACTGACTATGGAGAAGACTGTGTCTCACCTGATCATACTCTAGAAGAAGTTTCATTTGGTGAAAGTTTAAATGTAATGACTGTAAATGTACTGAAATATTAAAATACAAGTGTTAGAATGGACTTTTAGTAGAATTATTTTATTTTCTTTGAGCAGATTAGGCCAAAAAACATGTTTGTGTTCTATGAAACATAGGTGCAGCAGCTGTATATTGTGAGTTTGGATAAGGAGACACAGCTCTACCTTGTTATAGATAAAGAAATATTATGGAACATTTCTTGCCTAGAAGAAGCAGTTAGAAACATGGACAGTCTGCTTCTGTATTTTGTTCTTCCCTTAATTACAGTTTCTGTAATGAATGCAGATTGTTTGTGCAAAATAAAAATTACAGTTGCACATCATCAGCATGAGAATATTCTGAAATGTGACTGTCCGATCTGGTACTAGATGATAATTGCATTATTTTTCTGTCAGTTAGAGTGTGTGAATTATGTTTAGAAAGACTAGTCCAGTAGGTGTCATGTAAGCTTGCCAGCACTTTGTTGCAAGTAAATCAGTTAGTCTTTGTAGTCTGTCACATTAGATTTGTCTTTGAGTAATTTCAGTAGCTGTCAATATTATTCTTGAAAATAAAGATTCTTACTACAATATTTTTATGTCTCAGATGATTTACTTATGATGGATATTGCTACATGAAACTCTTAACAATTTCAGCTCATTTTAAGTGGGGCTCTAAATAATTCTCCAGATAAAAGATAATCTGATAGTATAAAACATGAATCACTCAGGTTACTGAATAGTTCCATATTTTGGGCATCTGTGTAAGTCTTTCTCCCAAGAGTCTGGGTTTAACCATCTGTTCCTAAAATTCAGGCAGATTGGGGATTTTAAATAGCTCTACAAAAATGCTTTGCCAGCCCTGTTGTCATTGACCATTCAACACTTAAATTATCTAAAAACAGGGTCTATATCATCGAATGCTTAAAAAAGCGAACGCTGATTGATCGACCTAATTTAAGCGAAAGCTTACAATCTCGAACTGTCAGATCAGCAAATTTTTTCCCAGGGGAAAAAAATCAATGATCAAAAACACATACACACAACACAAGCACACCAAACAAACAGAAATCCACACACATACACCTAAAATCTGATACCTAACCCTACACTAAACTATGCACACACCACTAACTACCCACTTACCTTAACCCAAACCCTAACCTTAAGGTCCGTCACTATCGCACACTCACCTCACCCGCTCCCTAACCCTAACTCACTTAAATCTGCCCTAACCCTCATGTCCACTCAATCGCACACACACCTAACCCGAACCCTAACCTTAACTCACCTAAATCACCCTAACACTCACATCTACACAATCGCACACTTTCCTGAATCCGACCAGTAACTTTCCACCATAACACTGAAAATACTGAAGCAACAGAAACGGACAACCAAATTCTTTCCCTAGGAAAAAATTTGAGTTTCTGCTGCTTCGATATTTTGCAGTTTCGCAAAAATAAGTCCGATCAATCAGCGTTCACTTTTTTAAGCGTTCAAGGATATAATATAGACCCTAAAAACATTGGCAGCCAATGCCTACTAAATTGTTAAAGATTATAAAATATATTTTTAAAAATAGCAGACACATCTATTACCCTCAACATTAGAGTTATTGATTACAGTTCCATATGGCTTAGTAGCAGAATATGAGCTTACAGTCTAGCACATGGCATTGAAGATATTAAAATTGAGGAAACAATACTAAATTGAGTAAGCCATCAAGTAAGGTTTCCAATCATATCTTGAAGCTAAGATAAGATACTGGGAATACAAATTTCAGAGGAGCAGCTTCTGGCTGAGTACTTTGAAGCCATGGTCTTTTCCAAATGACGTCAAGGGATGCATGTAGATGTGATCCACAGCCACAAATAGTGATACTTGAACCAAAATAAAATAGGACCACAGATAGCCTTACTAAGGCCTTCGACACCATCACCCACTCTGGAATCATAGATAAACTTACTAAGCTGGGCATAAATCCCTACATCACTCGATGGGTTGCCAACTGGCTTACTGACAGAACTCACACTGTAAAAGTAGCCGACTCCAAATCCAGCTATAAACAAGTCACCACTCTTGTTTGGCATCTACTTTTCTGAAGTACAGGCCAACACTGAGTGACTCTGGCTAAGACAGTTCGCAGATGACTGCACACTGGGAGTCATTATTGAATCCCCAAATGATGTATATATTCTACAAAAGGGCCTTACAGAAACAGATGCTTGGTGCCAGAGCCATAGGTTCAAGCTCAATGCCAAGAAGTGTATAGTTATCCCCTTTGGGAAAAAACATATACCCATGAATTACTACATAGGTGGCAGTACACTAAACACTGAAAGTGTGATAAGAGACTTAGGAACATAAGTGGACAGTGGTCTCACTTTCAATAATCACAGCGCCACAACAGTCAGGAAATCCTTCTATGTGGCACACCTCATCACTAAGGGCTTTTCATCCAGAAAAAAGGAGGTCATTGTCCTACTGTACTCATCCCTCATTAGACCCATCATAGAGTACAATGCCCCATTTGGTATGTACCTCACAAGACATCTGCAACAAGTGGAAAGGCCACAGGAACACCTCACTAAAAGAATCACAGGCCTAAAGCAGATGCTCTATGCTGACCGACTAAAAAAAATTCCAGCTATACTCTGTCGTATATCGTCTACTCAGAGGTGATCTCCGCTTAAAGTACAAGGCCATATCAAACCCAGAGCTGTTGGACATGCTACACTTAAAGAAATCCCAATCCATCAGAGCCACATGCTCCAGGGTCCTAAACATTGTCATCACAATGAACAAAACGTGCTGGAGGGATAGGTTCCTGACCCAGAGACTCCTCATACTCTGGAATAGACTGCCCATACATGTCAAGCAGAGCACCTCCTTGACCCTCTTCAAAAGGAACCTTGATGACTGAATGGGAGATAGGAAATTTAGCCCGGAGATCACATTAGTTGCCCTACTAGACAGGGGTCCATGGAAGTAAATATTGTGGGAAGAAATAGCCAGGGAATAGTTATGGCTAGGCTTGTATAGGCCCTAGGGCCAATAGCCTAGCACCAACCTATGAACCTATGAACCAGTGATTTATGCTGAGGCCCTACCATTTTACTAAGCATGACTTTCCAGTCTATGATTTCACTCCAAATGTCCTTTCTTTATTAGCAGGAAGAAAACTGGAGTTGCTTTCTGACAATTCCTGTATATGATCTTGTAACTGTCTCTCTTGGTGAACCATGTGTTGGTTACCATTAAGCTGTTTGCCAGGAAAAAAAGTACAGAATGGCCTCTCCTTCATTATTTCTGTTGTCCCAACCATGTGGACCCAGGCAATCCTCATATCATATTCTGTCTGTCTGCATTCATATCCCCCACTATCAAGAAACTCATTTTGTCCTTTATTGAGGAGGTCCTGCAACTGCTGCCATAATGCCCTCTTTTCCTTACCATTGCAGCTCTGCTGTGAAACAGAGGTTATGAAGCTGCTCTGGATATTTAACTGAGTATGACTGCCATGAGTTTGTCACTGAATTTAATTACACCTCTCACTGAATTCAGCAGATTCTCTTTCTCACCCCATATTTATGTCACCATTTCTAGTCTGTCCTCTCCTTGAGTAGTAAACTCTGGCTCCCAGGCCAAAAGACTTTGCTGCACTTCACTTCCACCTTCTCTCCAGGATACACAGAATATCTTACATTCTCTGCCTTACCATCATGTCATCCACTTCCTAACCACTTCCCATTAGTGAACCTATATTTAGTGTAGCAATACTTGGATCGTATTTGCCAGGTTTGTTTTCACATCCAGCTTTCACTCAGCGAAGCTATTCCAGATAATCCAGACTAAGCAAATGGACATTACTCAGCTTTATGGTAGGCACACTCTGGCCAGTAAAGGTGTATGCCCCCCATTACTGTTAGTATCTTCAGATTAGTTGTTGTTTGTCTTTCGGCTTTTCCTGGTTAGGGGTCGCTACAGCGGAACTCCGGTCTGCTAATGATTGGCAGTAGATTTTCACGAACGACGAGGTGCCAGCTCGACGTCCAAACTTCAACGAAGGCACGCCCATTTACGCATGTCTTTTGAACACCACCCAACTGTGGGGAGGACATGCAGACTCCACACAGATGGCACTCCCCGCACTCCAGCCAAGAATTGAATGGGAGAACCTCTTGCTGTGAAGCAACAACACTACCACTGCACCATCGCGGAGTCCTAAATCCACTTAAAACTAGCAAACACCCATTCGCTTTTGGCAGCATTAGTTGATATGACTAATTCACCTCTAGCCAGTTTTGGCACTGATAAGTAGTTAACTTATTCACAAGACTTATGGATGGTACCTAGCCATGCACAACTGGCTCACTCTCTTCCTGTATGGTTTTTCTACTTTTACTACACCTAGAAAGATTTCTGAACTTCAAGCTTTGATATATAAAGAAATATATATGGTCTTCTACAAGACAAGGTTTCAATGGAAAATAGTCTGTCTTTCATGTAAAAAGTTATTCTGGACGTTTTTTTTTAATCCATCCCTTCATCTGCCTGATTAGTTTTCCTAACAGAATAAGCTAGGAAAAACAATTATACATACTCTGGATGTGCATAGACAGTACACCAATTAGAATGAAAGGACTAAACTTCATGGCTGTCTGAAAAGTTGTTTGTGTAATTTATGAAGGGAAAGTCTAATGTGTATTCGCAAAACAGATGCTTTCCAAATGATTGGTTAAGTTTTTTTTAAGAGCTGTGCATGATTTTGGGGAGTTAAGGGCTCAATCCTCAATGTCAACTGGTTAGCTGCCACTAGTGCAGCCTTCTTGTATGCCTGGAACAATTTGGGGGTTGTTTCTTAGATATCTATTCATACATTTTTCTAAACATTATGAGTTAGATGCCCAGCCTGAGGACAGAACTGGTTTTGCTATACTTTTCTTGCATGTATGCTGGAAAATGTCCATCAATTCTTGGGTGTTAATGATTCATTATTTAGTAATGTAATTTCACGTTATGAATTACTTGTAACAAAAATCCTTATGAAAAGCATTGTACAATTTTAGTAGCATTCTCACCCATAACAGTAGATGCTCTAATAAGAGGATCATTGCCGCAGAATAGGGTCTTAAGTCAGTCTCTTTGATACTGCATATCTTTCTATGGACAGTGATCTTTGGAAACATGTCTAATTTCTTTGCTGCTATTGTGTGCGCATTGCACAATGGCATGCTATTTAGTATTCATTAAATGGCTCTATTTTTATTATTTATTTATTTATTTTACATTTGTTGACCGGGCTAGTCTGGCTGGATACATGTCCATTTTCAGCAGAGGCCCGAGGAGAAAAGCTCCACTAATAAACTAAGTGACTAACAAATAACAAGTAAATAAAAAACATGCAGGCATCTAAGGGAAAAATTGATATATAGAATAGTAATGCAAAGGCAATTTAAACAAGAAATAAACAGCAGTACGGAATCATTATAACTTAAATATTTACTATAGAAAGACTGCTAAAAAAAGAATGAAGAAGGGAGAAAAATAGGAACAGGTGGAGAGTTTGTAAAAATTTAGACATATTAGCCAGTTAGTAGCAGACATATTGTAATGAGTACTACTTTTAGGATAGAGATTTGCACACAGGAAGTCTGGAACTAGGTTAGATACATGGAGAGAAGACAGGTTACAGAGATAGTGGTGAGTAACATAAAAAGAGGTATATTAGGAGTAATAAACAGGCTGGTGGGTTGCTAGGTCTATTAGAGCCATTTAAAGATAAACAGCAGAGTATGCTAATGAAAACATAAGCAGCTGAATTACATACTAATAACCAATCCTAGATGGCAGAGCCATTTAGGAAGCTATAAAAAAATCAGGTAGAGATGGTGTAGCTCTTTGCCATGGACTACTAAACCTACTGGAGTACAGCCACTATCACACTTCGTAAAAAAAATAATGCTATGGTCTGCTGCTATTCTTTTGGATGTGCAATAGGCTCAAATCTATGCTGCTGATGGTGTTGATAGACCTCATCTAAGGAGAAGAAGGGTGTTCAGACCCCATTTAACATATCATGGACAGCATGATACTGAAATAGCAGAGGGATACAGGTTTAATAGGGAAACACTACATGAACTCTACAACCTCTGTCACCCCCACCTTAGACTGAGGAGAAACTGAGAAAAACCTATAACAGTGGAAACTAAGGTATGTGTAGCATTAAGAATATTAGCTACTGGTATATTCCAGAGACCCACAGGGGCTATACTAGGGATGTCACAGGCCTCAGACTCCAGAATATTGCACCAATTTCTTAATGCTATACTAGAATATGCAAGGGAGTGCATCTATTTTCCGAGTATAGCAGAGGAAAGACCAAGAACAATGCAAGAATTTTATGCTGTAGCACACTTTTCTGATGTATTGGGAAACATAGACTGCACTCACATACATCAATAGGAAGGGGTTCTACTCAATTAAATGCCAGGTTGTCTGCAATGCCTGAGAGATTATCCTCAATCTGTGTGCAGGCAGCCCAGGCAGTTACCATGGTTCACACATATAGCACACATTGCAGTTTTACACAAGATTTGCTAGGGATGGTGTTCCAGAAGGCCATCTGCTGGTAGGGTTACCACCTGTCCCACTTTGCAAGGGACAGTCCCTCTTTGCACAGTTGTGCCCTGACAAAAAATTGTAAATATGGCAAATGTCTTGAGATTTTATGACAAAATTATTTCCTATATTTTATGTAATAGTTGCATAAAACAGTTATTCTGTATCTGAAATACCTAAATGTTATAAGAAACAGAATAAGCAACTAAAATGCTACAAGAATAAGCTTTTATTTAGGCAAAAAAGTTAAGTTCTATCCTTTGTACTGGCCGTGGGTATGTGCCTGTAAAATCTGATGTTTGTACCAAAAATGTCCCACTTTAGCCATTTGAAAAGGTGGCAAACCTATCTGCTGGGTGATGCAGGTTATGCACTGGAATTGTGGCTCATGACACCCATCAGAAATACAAGTACACCCACAGAAGAAAGATACAACGATGCCCACAATCAAACTAGAATCATCACAGAGCATGTGTTTGGCATGCTGAAGTCATGGTTCTGTTGTCTTGACACAGCAAAGCTGTCTTGCAATACGACCAAGGCAAATGTGCAGAAATTTATACAGTCTGTCCTATGTTGCACAATATCATCTTGAGAAAACAGCTTCAACAGGGACAGCAGGGTCCAGGGCCACATGTACCTGGACCACTGGCAGGGCCAGTACCTCCAGAGCATATAGATGAAGATTCCTAGAGAGAACCTGCAGCTGCAGAGGTAGCTGGTATACATAGGTTCATAGGTAGGTACTAGGCTATTGGCCCTAGGGCATAATTAAGCCTAGCCAAAATGTTTCTGTTTCACCTCCCTCCCATGTGGTTTAGTTATCTGTGCCTCTGTCGAGCAGGGCCACAGAAGTGTTTCCCAGGGTGAATTTCCTGTTTCCCATCCACTCATCAAGATTCCTCTTGAAGAGCGCTAATGAGGAGCTCTGCCTCACATATATGGGGACCTTATTCCAGAGCAAGGGGAGTCTCTGGGACACAAATCTGTCCCTCCAACAAGTCCTGTTTATTGCTGATGTCAGGTATATGTCCCTTGAGCGTGTAGCTCTGGTGGATCGGGTTTTCCTTAGGTGGAGCATTTCTAGCAATTCGGGGTTTGACATAGCCTTGTATGTCAGGCAGAGATCATCTCTGAGTAGCCAGTACGCGACCGAGTACAGTTTGAGTTTTTTTACCCTCATGGCATAGGGCATCTGTTTAAGGCCTGTTATCCTCATTGTGAGGTGCTTTTGAGGCCTCTCCAGTTGTTGCAGATGTCTTGTAAGGTACATCCCAAATGGGGCATTATATTCAATAATGGGTCTAATGAGTGATGAGTAGAGGGGGACAATAACTTTCTTATTCCTAGATGCAGACCCCTTTTTGATAAGGTGGGCCATGTAGTAATATTTTCTAACCACTTTAGCGATGTGGTTGTTGAAGGAGAGGTTACTATCCACCTGAGTCCCTAGGTCTCTTATCACACTCTCTGTGTTAAGTGGCCTGCCACCTATGTTGTAATTCATAGGTACTTGTTTTTTCCCAAAAGGGATGACAATGTACTTTTTGGCATTTAGCTTGAGGCCATGATTTTGGCACCATGTATCTGTATCCGTGAGACCATTTTGAAGGATGTCTACATCAGTAGAAGTCTCAATTATGGCACCCAGTTTGCAGTCATCTGCGAACTTAGCTAGCCATAGTCCCTCCATGTTTGCTTGTACCTCAGAGAAGTAGATACCGAACAGGAGGGGTACCAAGACTGAGCCCTGTGGTACTCCACTAGTCACAGGCTTGGAGTCAGATCTAGCGTTTCCTATTCTCACTGAATGAGTTCTATCCATGAGCCAGTTACCAACCCATCTTGTAACATAGGAGTTTATATTTAGGTTGGTGAGTTTGTCTATAATTCCTGAGTGGGGAATTATATCGAAGGCCTTTGCAAGATCAAGGTATGCTGTGTGAACCAGCTTTCCCTCATCTATTACTTTAGTGACCATTTTGAAAAAGTCAGCTAGATTTAGGAGACATGACCTTCCCTTTACAAACCTAAACTGGGTGGGGTCTAGGGTGTGTATGTTCCCAATGTCGTTGTTTATGAGTTCCATGATGATGCGCTCCATGGCCTTGCAGACAAGGCTCATTAGGCTGATGGGGCAGTAGTTCCCGGGGTCAGTGGTGGCACCTCCTTTATGGAGTGGGATAACTGTTGCCATGTGCCACTCTGTGAGCACATAGCCTGAGGTGAGGCTGTGGTTGAACATGGTATTAAGGTGAGGGATTAATTTGCTTTGGAGTTCATGTAACACGCAGCCTGAGATGCCGTCTGGTCCCATGGATGCTGTGTTTCTTGCCTTGGAGAGTGCTGTTTTCACCTACGTGCCTGTGATTGTAGGGACGGCACAATCCTCTGGTATGAATATGGGCCTTTTAGGGGGTGAGGGTGGAGTGAAGTTTGCACTGAACCTATCTGCCAGTATATTGGAGATATCAGTTAGTTCCACGAATTTTGAACCATTATGCTCAGAGTAGATCTGAGAGTTGCAATTTAGGTTTTTGACATAGCTAAAAAAATGCTTTGTGGTTGTCTTTGGTGTCTGTTACGATTTTTCTTTCAAAGCTAGCCTTAAAGGTTTTTATGAGGGTTCCTAGCTTTTTGCTAAGTTTGGTCAGGGAGCCCCTCCATTCTGGGTTTTTACTCTTTTTTCTTCCTTCTATTATAGAGCCTATTTATGGCTGGGGTCCACCAGACTGGTTTCCTCTTTTTGGAGGAGTGGACCTTGGTCTTGTTTGTGATAGCACAGTCCAGGCACTCATGTAGGTGCTTGTAGAGTGCTTTTGTGTAGGATATAGCAGATTCAATCTTTTGACATTCTGCATGGGAGTAACAAAGTTTTCCACCTCTGTCTTGAGTAGTATAAAGTTCGCTTTGGAGATGTTTTTCACTGTGGTTTCCTTGGGGGGGGGGGGGTGAAGGTGGTATGTGGATATCTAGGGTGATGAGTTTATGGTCTGATCTGACCAATGAGGAATTTACCACAGGGGTGGAACATTTGTCCCCCATGTTGGTGATGACCAGGTTCAGTATATTGTTACCCCTTGTGGGGGTGTTTATAAGCTGGTCCAGGGCATTTGAGTTTATGTATTCCAGGAAGTGCTGACCAAAGGTATTAGTACTTCTATAGTTTTCCCAGTTAATGTTTGGGTAATTGAAATCACCTAGTATAAGGGTGTTTGGTTGGACCGTCATGTTTTCCAGTACCTCAAGGAATGAGAAGTGAGTGTCTTGGGGCAGGGATGGTGATCTGTAGCAAGCTACAATCTGGATTGCAGTTTTGCCCATTGTCAGTTGCACTTGGATGATCTCCAAGGCATCATACTTTGCAACCAGTCTGGAGGTGTGGTTATCCTTGATGAATATGGATATGCCTCCTCCCTTTGTATTTTGGTCCGGGTTTTGCGGCTGAAATGTGTGGTATGAGTTGTAGCCTGGAATCACTGGGATGCTCTCTTGAGCCTTGAACCAGGTCTCCATTACTGCACAAATATCGATTTTCTCCATGCCTCGAGAGAGTGCATTTTGAGGTTTAAAGTCCTAGTGTTGAGCAGCACGACCCTCAGTTTTTTTCGGTAGTACTTGTTACAGTGGTGGATTTGTTTTTTGAGCCTTGTGTAGTCCACGGAGGTATGTCTCAGGTCATTCACACCAACATGGACAATGACAGAGTCATATTTGTACTTGTTGTGGAGTGACCTGAGTGCTTGAGCAATGTGGTGGATTCTGGCGCCCAACAAGCAACTGACAGTGACCTTCTCCTTGTCCAGCCTGATGAGAGGGACATCATTGTGCCTGACTATGGAGTCACGTATTACAAGTGTGTTAGGTATGGTGTTTTGCCTTAAGGGCTGTGGTTTTGCGGCATTGTTTTTGGTGGTTATGTGATGATTGTGGTGTGTTTGTGGGTGTAGGTTGCTTGCATGTCTGCTTTGGAGGTCTCTGTTGTTTCCGCAGATTTTTATTTAGAGCCTCCAAATATGTCTTTGTGTATCTATGTGTGGGGTTTGCAGTTGCAGGTTTGGTGGGTCTATGTGTAGTAAGTGGTGGGTTGCAGATTGGTACCTTCTCCTCTTGACTGTCAATTCCAGTCGTGACTGGAGAGAGCTTTGCCTCAAGTTTGGCTATGTAAGTGCATTTCTTGCAGATTTTGGTGTCGTGTGGTAGGAGGGGAGGGTTGTCTGTGTACTTGAGGCAGTTGTGACATTGCCTCAGGATGCCCAAATTCATCAGGTGAACAGGAGAATACACTGGGAGCTGGCTCTTGGACATGCCTGAATGGGTTGAGGAACTTATTATTATTTACCTGGTGGGGAGAGTAATTTGACTGTCTCCTACAGACAACTGTTGGGGATCGAGTACGGTTGTTTGTTAGTGCTTCTGTCTCTTTTTGGGGCAAGTGCTAGTCCGAAAGCACTGATGTGAGTGCTAAATCTGAAAGAACTGAAAGAACTGGCTAGTACTAAGGGAAAACCTGAAGAGCAGACTCAGTGGAGTCTGGGATAGTTTAACCCTAGCTAACCGCCACTGCTCTATGTGCAAAACCGCACAAATGCAGTTTTTATATCAGAAAGATTAAAGAGCTAGAAATTAGCCCCGAATGGCCAATAAAACTACAGTTTTTGGGCAGAAACCACTCCTCCAAGGACAAGTAGGCTGTTCAGAGCTCCTCACTCTTACTGGTGAATAAAGAAACTTTTTTTTTCCCCAAGTAAGGTATGGCTAACACAGAAGCTTAAATACAGTCCGGATATTAGCAAATATCTGAAACTGGACTTTTCTAGCTTAGTAAGGCAGGAAAATAGCAAGAGTTTTTTTTGTTTTGTTTTTGTTTTTTTCTCAGAAAAACAGTAGAAACAAATGAAAAATTACTTTTACAGTTCGGTAATGGCTTTCGCATAAAAGTGAGAAGCTAGTAACAATTAAAAATACAACTTAAAACAAAAATTACTTTTTTAAAGTGCAGGCACAAATAAATGCAATTTCATTACAAAATGAGCATTTTAAGAAGCAATAAATGCCAGGCAATGAGCGTTTAGGTGGAAATAGCAATACGCAGGAAGAAAAAAACAAAAAAGGTACTTAAACACTCCAAAGTCTCTCCTTTTGTCTCTCTGGCACTGTAGGTCTCTGCAGGACACCTGGGCAGGATCTGCTGAGCTGATACAAATGTAAAAAGCGTGCAAATACGGTTTTTATATTAGAAAGATTAAAGAGATAAAAATTAACACAAAATGGCCAATAAAACTACAGTTTCTGGGCAGAAACCACTCCTCCAGGGACAGGTAGGCTGTTCATAGCTCCCCACTCTCACTGGTGAACAAAGAAACTTCCTTTTTGCCCAAGTAAGGTATGGCTAACACAGAAGCTTAAACACAGTCCAGGTATCAGCAAGTATCTGAAACTAGACTTTTCCAGCTTAGTTTTTTTGATTGTGTCTTTCGGCTTTTTCTGGTTAGGGGGTTGCCACAGCGGAACTCCGGTCCGCTAATGATTGGCAGTAGAGTTTTACGTTCTGGCTTGCCAGGCCTAACGCACAACCTTCAACGAAGGAACGCCCATTCACACATGTCACCACACAGAAGACACTCTAACTGAGAATCGAACGGGCAATGTCTAACTGTGCGGTGACAACGATACCGCAGCACCACCACCGCAGTGCTTAGTAAGGCGGGAAAATAGCAAGTTTTTTTGTTTTTTTTTTCAAAAAAACAGTAAAAACAAATGAAAAACACGTTTACAGTAGAGTAATGTCTGTCGCACGTGAGTGAGAAGCCAGTAACAAAAAATACAATTTACAACAAAAACAACTTTTTTATAGTGCAGGCACAAATAAATGCAATTTCAGTACAAAATGGGCATTTTAAGAAGCAATAAATGCCAGAAAATGAGTGTTTAGGCAGAAATAGCAATACGCAGCAAGAAAAAAACAAAAAAGGTACTTAAACACTCCAAAGTCTCTCCTTTTATCTCTCCGGCGCTGTAGGTCTCTGCAGGACACCTGGGCAGGATCTGCTGAGCTGATACAAATGCAAAAAACATGAAAATGCGTTTTTTATATCTGAAGGATTAAAGAGCTAGAAATTAACCCAAAATGGCCAATAAAACTACAGTTTCTGGGCAGAAACCACTCCCCCAAGGACAGGTAGACTATTCAGAGTGCCCCACTCTCACTGGTGAACAAAGAAACGTCCTTTTTGCCCAAGTAAGGTATGGCTAACACAGAAGCTTAAACACAGTCCGGGTATCAGCAAGTATCTGAAACTGGACTTTTCTAGCTTAGTCAGGCATGAAAATTGCAAGATTTTTTTTTTTTTTTTCAGAAAAGCGGTAGAAACAAACAAGAAAACACTTTTACAGTACAATAATGGCTGTTGCGCATGAATGAGAAGCCAGTAACATTTAAAAAATACAATTTGCAACAAAAATGACATTTTTAAAGTGCAGGCACAAATAAGTGCAATTTCAGTACAAAATGAGCATTTTCAGAAGCAATAAACACCAGAAAATGAGTGATTAGGCAGAAATAGCAATAAGCAGCAAGAAAAAAACAAAAATGTACTTAAACACTCCAAAGTCTCTCCTTTTATCTCTCTGGCGCTGTAGGTCTCTGCAGGACACCTGGGCAGGATCTGATGAGCTGATACAAACCATAGGCATTCACAAAATGCCCTTGCCCTGGCAAAGGATAGCACAAACACACACACTCACTACCTTAGACTCAAGTTCATTGGTTCATAGGTTGGTACTAGGCTATCAGCCCTAGGGCCTATACAAGTCTAGCCATAACAATTCCCTGGATATTTCTTCCCACAATATTTACTTCCCTGGACCGCTGTCTAGCTGACTGACATGATACCCAGTGTGAATTTACTTTCTCTTTTTATATCAGAAGGATTAAAGAGCTAGAAATTAGCCCAAAATGGCCAATAAAACCACAGTTTTCTGGAGTATGGGGAGGCTCTGGGTCAGGAATCTATCCCTCCAGCATGTTTTGTTCATTGTGAGGACAAGGTTTAGATCCCTGGAGCACGTGGCTCTGAGGGATTGGGATTTCTTTAAGTGGAGCATGTCCAACAGCTCAGGGTTTGACATGGCCTTGTATGTTAAGCAGAGATCGCCTCGGAGTAGACGATATGCCACAGAGTATAGCTGAGGTTTTAACAGACGGTCAGCATACGGCATCTGCTTTAGGCCTGTGATTCTTTTAGTGAGGTATTTCTGTGGCCTTTCCAGCTGTTGCAGATGTCTTGTGAGGTACATACCAGATGAGGCATTGTACTCTATAATGGGTCTAATGAGGGATAAGTACAGTGGGACAATGACCTCCTTTTTTCTGAATGAGAAGCCCTTAGTGATGAGGTGTGCCACATAGATAAATATTCTGACTGTTGTGGCAATGTGGTTATCGCAGGTTAGACCACTGTCCACCTGTGTCCCTAAGTCTCTCATCACACTTTTGGTGTTTAGTGTACTGCCACCTATGTGGTAATTCATGGGTACATGGTTTTTCCCAAAGGGAATAACTATACATTTCTTGGCATTAAGCTTGAGCTCCACTTCTACATTCCCAGTTCAAAGTGGAGGTGCTACCTGAATGTGAGAGATGTTGGCTGGATGAGGTATCTTCATTGCTACACCCACAGCCATGACCCTGTGACCTACCATGTTTAGGTACTGCCACCTCAATCACTGACACAGCAGTGGAATTAGTGCCACTATGGGAGCAGGATCTTGCATGGCCACATTGGCTAACACCAGAGCATGTTTTGGCTCTATGAACACATGAATGCCGGCCCTCCCTGTGCAGATGGTCAATCACAGACACTGCCCTATCCAATGTGCCACTCATTCTATCGGATGAGTTACCCACATGGCTGAGGCAGTCATGCATGTCAGAATGCATCATGTTTAGGACTCATATAATGTCTTCTCTAAGGCTCTTGTGGAACATACTGGTGTCTGCATGATGGCACTATGCATTCATCTGGTGGCACATAATGACACAACAGCATCAGGACAAGGGTTGATAGTAGGCCTCCTCTGAGCACCTCTAGCAACCTTGTTGTGTGGTGCCATGTCTTATGATGGCTGCAGAAATACTCAATTGGTTCTGCAACTGAATTACCACACTAACCCGATCAATAATGTCACCCTCAGCCTGTCCTGTATCTGAGACCTCAGTGGAATCTGTATGCATAGGCATACTCACTGTATCAAAAAAAAGGCCAGTAGATGTGTAATCCCCAACCTCAGTGTCAGACTCAACCTCTGCACATCAGTTGGTATGTATTCTACACTGCCATTCTCAGGATCACCTATGATAATAAGCAATAAGCACAAGCAGGAGAGTAATAGTGAGTAAAAATGACCCAAACTTAGTTCTTCACACTCATGTTAAACAATTTCAGATGTTAAAGGCGTTCAGTACTTTTTACTCTGTTGGCAGACTTACATCTAAGTGATCATTATTACTAATCAAAGAAAGTTTGTGCTTACCATCTGCAGGTGGGCTTTCAGATGGTAATTCTAATGTCCCTGGAAAAAGGGGAAGGCAGAGGAAAGAAGACTAATAAGCATCACAATGAAAGTGACAGAAGGACAAGAGGATAATGCTCTGCCTATCTTCCCCTTAAGAAGTATCTCAGAATCAATGAGACTGTCCCCTCAACATAATCTGTGTTGGACTCTTCTCTCTTGTAAGGCACATGCATCAATGTTTTCAGATGTAGAAATAGTAACACATAAAGATTTCTAGAATGGCATTACATCCCTTATATTTATAGCATAGCTGGGATTTCTTCTTGTGACTTGATTGGCCTGTTGTCCACATCAGTACCAACATCAAGTAGTCGGTTTGAACCCTCTGCCCAGCTGTCTGGAAATGCTCATTTTCAGTGAGTGGTGGTACTGTAGCAGGACCCTTGCTGCCATCTGTTCTTGTGCTAAAGCAGCTGCCCTCCTGCATGCAGCTGTAATCATATCAGTGGTATGATGCTACACCTGATTATAATTTCTGGAACATCCACCCACTGTGTTTATGACAGCAACTATCTGCTGCCATATGCATCTTCTGGCTAACATACCACCTCTGCTTCTCTCAAGCAGGAAGGATCCATGGTGGCATATGGCTTCAATTATGACCTCGTTCTCTACATCACTGAATGGTGGCTTTTGTGGAACAAATGGTCAGAGTGCCATAATCCTGTATGACATGAAACAGAAAAAAATTAGTACCACATAGAGAGAGCATTGTCCTCAAACCAAATCTTGCACCCATCCTCAAACAAAACAAATGAACACATAATGCTTATTTTCGAGTACACAGTAGCTAAGAGAGGCCCCACCATAAAAAATGAATCATTAATGCACTAACATTACAGCCATCCCAGTTAACATGTCTGTAATGATGACAGCAATTGTGTAAATGTCTGCATGATGGTGGTATCATCAATATCTAGTTAAAAATTCAAAGTCCAACTGCCCAGACAATTTCCATTGGTCTTTTCACTGCGGTGGAGGTGGCCAGGGGCCATCTGAGAAGCCTAACATCTCTTTTTGCTAGACATGCATAACTCCTTGAATTGGATGATAAACACAATAAAGTTGTCTTCTGTACCTAGTGAAATTCCAATAGCAAATGATAACAAAATGCTGTGATTTAACCATTCTAAGTTGGAAAGCACAGCAAGAATTGACAAATGTGCAGTACACCAGCAGTGAATATTTATAACTGCGTACATATGAAAATTATTGCAATGTAAAAGCCCACTTGAGCTACCATGGCATAAAACTTTAAAACTTTATTATAAAAACACAAAAAAAAGCTACTAAGAATAAGTGCTTTCAAGCAAAATGCTCTTTTACAAATCCATTTACTAAAATCCATTGATTAAGTTAAATAAGGAAACTCAGCTAATCAGGATCGAGAAATTAGTCTATGCCTCCATAAGGCTGGTTTTAAAGGTAAAACACCATTTAATCCTGGTAGCTGATCTGCTTGCAATTCGGCTGTCTACTTAAGTTCACTGAATTCAATATCTTGATAAAGATCTCCTCCTCTTTTATTCTCCTGCTGTATAAAAAGCACCATAAATTTAAAAGAAAGAGTAGGATGTAATCCAATATGCTGAGTGAGGGAACTATGTTTATTGATATTCTGGACATCTTTCAGGTGCTGCAGGATTCTTTCTTTAAACATTTGATTAGTCTTACCCATGTAAAATGAAGCACATTTTAGGCACTTAGCAAGATACACAATATTTTTAGTTCTAAAATTGGCATACAAATTAGGTTTATATACCACTTTAGTAAGTGGGTGTTGAAACAAATTTGAAGAGTTAATATACTGACATCCTTTGCACTGCATATATGGGAAGGTGCCTTTCCTAGTTAGATTCTTTATCTTAAGTTTTTCATTACATGGAATTTCTTCTTGTGAACAAAATTCTCTTCAAATTTAGTCCATTATTATAGCTGAACTGTGGTATCTCTCCTACAGTATTCCTTATCTGCTCATTTGTTTTAAGGATATTCCAGTTCTTTCTAATTACCTGGGATATCATCTTAGTACTATTGTTATAAGGTAATGTTACTTAAACAAGTCCTTCCTCTATTACACATAGATGTTACAATTGAATCCACACATGATGTTTCATTATTCCTCATTAATTTCCTAAACCATGGTTTGGCTCTTGTTGGTTGGGCTCTTAAGCATTCTTTAACTCCTTTATTTACTTCCTCAGATTTATAACCCTGTGATTGGAAATGAGTACTCAGTTCTTTTATTTGCTGTTTGTATGTATCATCACTAGTGCAAAGTCTAGATACTCTCCTCATCTGCCCTTTAATAACATTCGAGTAGAATACTTAAGAGCAGAACAGATATTATAGCAGTGCAATTGATTAATGGTACAACAGTGTAAGACCACCCTATCATACGTGGATGTGGCATAGGTGTATAGACTGGACATTCATAACTGTTTTATTTTTCTGAAATTACATAGACATGTGATATGCCATGGATCTAATTCTCATTCTTTTCTGTCTTGCCCCACCCCTTTCTCTCTCCTTTTATATGGGGTATTTTATATTGCTTAAAAATATTCTGTTGTCATACATTTCTGCTCACAAAAACTGGCATGCAGCACAGAGAAGTGGACCAACCAGCACAGATTGGCCTCCCATCCCTCCACAGGTTACAGCAATGATGCCCAGCACTACAGGGTCAAAGCTGTTAGCACTGCCTCCACAACCTATGCCCTACCCACCCTATCTGCTTCAGGTAGCTGTGCCCCAACAGTTGGTGCACTAGTACCTCTGGAAGTAGTGTTAGTGGATGAGATGATTTTGTAACCTGCCAAGAAAGGACAGAGTTGGTGTAGGGTATAGTGGAAAGTGGCCTCGGTACCTGAATCAGATGTGATCATGCCATGTTAAGCACTGACGCAGGGCATTGAGTCAGGAGACAGAGATGACAGTTCTGAGTGTGAGGAATAAATTCTCACTGTTCTTGGGCTTGATATGGGTGTGCCTCTGACTTCACCAACCTATCCCCAGTAATGGTGTCCCCAACCTTCTGTGTCCATCACCATCCTTGTCTGTCTTGTTTTTCCTATATGTCTGCACCTACTTCCTCATCTAACCTTCCTACCTGAGCCTTGCATTCCTAAGTACCTTCTCCAACATTCTTCTCTATTTGAAAGTAAAAAAGTAAACAATAAGCACCTGTCCCACAAAAGATAATGCCCCATACATAGCTCTCCACTTCACCTATGTGTCTTTCTGACACACTCGATTTGATACAGTTGGCTGTACAACATCATTCTGTGTTGGTGTGGTGACATTCCAAACCCAGTATATGTTGGCTACACTTCCACATTTATGTTGTGAAGAAGTGGATAGCTATGGTTTTCTCCCACTCCCTTTTTGCAAATTCTTCTATTCTTTCCCCTGTGTCCTCCCCTCTGCTTGCCCCCTGATTTCACCACTTTCCTATCAACCCCATTTTCAGACATTTAAACTTGTCAAAACTAGAATCACGCCTGACACACATAGCCAGAAATTGCCCATAAGAAAGTCTTCAGATTCTGACTCTAGTCTTTGCACAGAGTTTGGCACTGGCAAACAAAGCTGAGTGATGGTGAATGGCTGTTGGCTGTTCATGTGCTATGGCAAAACCTGTGCAGTTGTTGCCATCACCCACAGCAGTCCGGTTTTCCTTGCATAAATGTGTTTAAACATGCTTTTCTATTGGAATATAGAGTAAAGGGGGAGTATTGTAGGCACAATTACCTTGTGATTTTCCTTGAAGTATGCCTTGTATGTACTAGCTATAAAATACTATTTCACTAGCTATTACTCATGCAATTTGTCTAAGCAACAGGTATATAATAGTCATTCCTATGTATTCTTAAAGTCATGATACAATGTATCTGCATACTGAAATCAAGCCCTGCTTCAACTCTACTCTTTCATTTTGCTCAGTGAGCTTAAACCTTGTGTCACAGAGAAACCTAGGTTTGCAGATGGAACTTCTCCACTAAGTACTGTCCAGATGCTGACAGGCAGTCATCACCACTAAGCCAATTTGTTCTGTGGAAGGCAAACCAGATTTAATTTTTTGTTGTTTCCTTCAACAGTAAGCCAGCTTGCTCACAGGGTACTGTTGCACAAATGGGGAAGGCAAGCACAACACTTCATTTTTGAACTGAGCTTTGGAGCTAACATGGAAAGGTATGTATGCAACATGTAATAGGAATTCCTGTATTTCATCTATGATTCTCATTTGTGCAAAGTTTGGCAGGTATCACCAGTGAAAACTACTAAACACCTTTATTTTAACTCCAAATTCAACACAACAAAGTATAAGCACACATACGTTAACACTTTGCCAACATCTGTGAAAATACGTTTTGCAACATTGCACTTTAGGAAGACATTTGGATCAGAAATATGTATTGCTAATGGCTTATATTAATTCATTACATGGAAATTGTTTAATATATTCATGAGTGCAGTGATCTGTGTGCTTAACCTACCACTTCATTCTGGACAGTTGGGTCTGCACTGCAGCACTGACACTTGCAAATGATATACCACCACATACAGCCTTGACAAACATAAATCATAATTTTTTATCCCTTTTGCATTGAAACATTAAGTATTGCTTGGTATTGACAGTCTAAATTGGCCATTCATGAGTGCATACCATTGCTAATATCAATATAATTCATTAAGGTTTATATACTATCATCATAACTGGATGATCCATGAATGATTCATTGTCCAACCTAGCTTTCACATCTGCGTGTGCCTCATCTCCTCAAACTAGGTTGGTACATGTTATGGCCTGGAGTAAATTTTACACTGCAGGGTGACTCTCATCAATGTCAGACCCTTCTCCCAACATCATCTTCTCCGCAATATAATGCTGATGTCATCCTGTATAAAGCGCGCTCTCACAATATTCAAGTCAGACTTCTGTGATGCTGCTTGTCTGAAGTACTGTGCCCTCTAGGTTGTGTAGCTTGATAGGTGCAGGCTTCTAATCTCACAGCAGTCAACTTGTGTGTGTATGGAGTTGTGTAGATACAACATTAACTACTGCTGGTCTCAATAAAGCAGTAGCCTGGAGTAAATTTTACACTATAGGGTGAGTCCACATCAATGTCAGACCCTTCTCCCAACATCTTCTCTGCAATACAGTGCTGATGTCATCCTCTGTCAAGTGCACTGTCACACCATGAAGGTCAGACTTCTGTGGTGTTGCTTGGGTTTAGTACAGTGCCCTCTAGATTGCATAGCCAGATAGGTACGGATTTTTAATCTCACAGCACTCAACTTGTGTGTGATGGTGGGGCCATTGTATTACTGAAGGAGTAATTCAACAGATGTGCTTATTTGACTTTCACTCCTGAGAAACATTTACTTGGTTAGATCAATCCCATATATGCTTTTCACTCTGCCAACAAATGCATACTGTCTGCAACACACTGATTATGTCATCATTTCAATAATGCACTCTCACACCACTAAGTTAGAGCTGTGCTGTGGCACATGCATATAATACAGTTGTGTATAGATTGTGTCAGTTGATACGTAAGGAGTTCAAATACAGCAGTGAGAGTCTCCTGATTTTATGTGTGTGAATCCAATGGATGCAGAACTGTATTACACTGCTTACTATTTACAACATTTAGAAGTCCACATACCTGTAGAAGTCATTTTTATATGTACAGTAGATCTCCTTTGCATGACACAGCTGATGTTATCATTTCATAAATGCTGTGTGACTTACATGCAGTCAGAATTCTTCTCTGATGCATGCGTATAATACATTGGTGTATAGATTCTGTCAGTCTATAGGTAGGGAATTTGACTACAGGAATGACTGTTGTCTGTGTTTCCTCACGTTACTGTATAAAACAGGCTACAAATACATATATGATGCATATCTATACAGTGTGCTTGTATTGCAAAATCACTTTTTAGTGGAATAATGAAGGTAATACACAATGGTGGTGTCATTCATTGCAATGTGCAGTGTCACAGTCGTCATGTAAATCCGTATTTGCCCTTTTGTTTCAGCAAAACTTCATTAGCCTGTGATGTTAGCTATATAGTTCAAATCCTGACATTACTGCTTACAGTCAGTGTACATGTTGTTAACAGTGTTTTCACCCACATGTGCTATGTTAATGTGTAGATGTTTCCTTTTGCACATGTTTATTCTGCATCTCCTTTGGAAAGGCTGTATTGAAGCCTGATGCTATCATTTGAATAGATTGTCATTTCTTCACAGTTCTAGTGAAGCACCTTATCAGGAGTGAGGACATGAGACAATGTAATGTATGTTGTTGCCTAAGTAAGGCATGTGTTCCAATATGGGATTATACCAACATTGTACATAATTGTTCTACCATCACAGTGACAACAGAAGGGGCTAGCAGTGTGTTTGAGTATACCTAGTATCAGGCAATGTTGTCTGACATACAGTGAGATTCTTTTTGAGTAACTACAGGGGGACATATTCCTTGATTCATAGACATGATGTAATGTTTTCACATAACCGCACATGTGAGAATTGTGATGCAGTTATACCATGGCACATTCATTGATCCCACTATGGAGTTGATTTTCTTAATGCTTAGGCAAGTGTTTCAAAACAGCATTGAGTGACTGTAACCATTTGTGTCCATAACTGTTCTGCAGGAAAGACAATCCCCCATTATACTTTGTACATATAGAGTGGCGGAGGCCATCCCCATCAGTTTTAGAAGATAAACATTATGGGCAAATACAGTACATCTGACTGAATGACATCACATAATTGGAATTCAAGAACTGTGAAAATGGCTCCACTGTGGCAAATGTGATTAATAGCTGTATCGTTATTTGGAGGAATTGCACAGCTTAATGTGCAGTTGTAACATAGGGTTTCATTTTGTATGAACGTACTGACATCACACAACAACCATTATATCACACCAGTTTTATCTCTTGATATGTTGCAACATGTGAATGTAGCTTTGAATTTCATGGCAGTAAACATTTGTTCTGCCAATGTCATGGTGAGAATGCTACTTTGGCATGTGCATTGAGTCCTGTATGTGCTCCATTTCTTGGGTGGTATATGTATAAACATTCAGAGAAACTTTCCTTGACCACAGAACATTGCTATAAGACTGATCACTATTGTGTGCACATGAGCACACTCATTTAATTGACATGCTGATATGACATTCATTCTTAGGGATTCTTTCTTAATTAACACATTAATTTCACTTGAGCCTCACAATACCCATTGCTACCTCCTACAATACACAGCTCTGTGGAATACCTTGCTTTATAGTATGTATCTTTTCTTATCTGTCACCAAAATTACTGTGTCAGGCAGGATTGCCTTATACAAGGGTATTATGTATGTCACACACAGCTCCCATATTTGTAACACCACACACACATACATATGGAATGTATAACCATTTGAATACTTAGGTGCATAATTCTCTTCAAGGGTAATCCTCCTCATAAATGTGTTAGGCCTATTTCTGTGATGTACACAATAACATCGGTCAGTGTTAACATTGATGGGATGGGTTTGATTCTTGCAAAAAGAGACTGTGTTTCTGAACCATTCCTCTTTTCCAACATGCTATATTGATGAAATGCACATTGTGCAAATGTCCCATAATGTATGCATTGTCCTTGCGAATTGTAATCTCAACTCAGCATGTCAGTGACATTCATATGTCATGTAATTCCCCTCTGTTTTGATGTGAATTTGTGCAACTGTCCCATCCTATAATATCACATCTGCTTTTATTTATCTACACTTTCTCAGGAAGAGTGACGATCATTAATTATTCTGACATATGTATTGCAAAATTTTATTATTACAAATTTGTCTTTGTGACATAAGCACCTTCACATCAATTATCTTACTACAATTTGAACATTTACATTCCCCTCTTACACATTTCTGTATACATCTCTTTGATTTATGTGCACATTATTCTCAGTGCACTTCCTGTCTGGTAACCCATGTACTGTATTTGACCTTACTATTTCACATCCCCTCTTACTTATTACTGTATTCTTATGTTTCATTTACGTGCACAGTATGCTTTCCCTACCTGTGTACAGCATGCATTTTTTGCCTTATGTAGCTCTTAGTGTTGTCCGTTTGAGCATGCTTAACAGGTTTGCCCATAGGCAACTTGTTTACTGTGTGTACTTGTGCTGCTCACATGTTTTCCTTGCTGCCAACACTATTGCTGGCTACAAAAACCTGTTTTTTTTCATGCAGGCATGATAAGCAGCATACATATGCAATTAGTTCTGCTGCTCATGTCGCTAACATGTAAACATCATGTAGGCTCCAAAGCCTGTGGGACTTCACTGGTAACTGGTCTCCGTGTGAAGGTAGCTTCCCCTGTTTTGATCTCCTGCATCATATCTATGTGCCAATTGGCAATCCAGTGGATGATGTAAAGGGTTATTCCCAGCATATTTAGTTTTCCTTTTATACCCAAGTAAAGGCTTGTGCCTAAAGCCTTGACCAGGTCAAGATATGCGGTGTGTACCATTTATTTTATCCATTGCTTTGATGACCTTTTCAGAAAGATTCACTAAGTTGAGAAAGCATTACCTGACCTTGACAAATCCAAACTGAGACAGGCCCAGTGTTTGGAGGTTATTTATTTTATTTTATATTTGTTAACCGGGAAAGTTAGACTGGATACATGTCCATTTTCAGTGGAGGCCTGGGGGGAGAAAAGCTCCAAATATACATAAAGAAGTGTAATTACAATGAAGTTCTTATTTTGTATTATAACAACATAAATATATGTTTAATGCTTGATACACACAATTACATACTTTTCTAAAGTACATATAGGGAATAGAAGAAGTAAATAGTTAAGGAGAAAATAGATGGAGAATGCATCTTTGAAGAGATTATATCTAGAAAAGGGAAACACATAGCTTTAAGGTAGCTAACATATATGCTAAGAGTCTTATTACAAATCATACCAACAGGAGAGAGACAAATTAATTCAGAGCTATTTAGAGAGAAGAAATGTTTATACATGTAGTTAGGTTCTCATATATTGTTTCTGTCTGAGTGGGGTTAGTCAGGGTTTGTGCATGGACAAAGCCAATGAGTCTTTAGGTGTTTCTTTAGGGATATTTTGAATTGGGTTAGGGAGGACAGAGTAATAAGTTCAATAGGAAGTAAGTTCCAGTTTATGCCAGCTGAGTTGGATAACAGTGAGACTCCAGCTGTGTTGTGAGCTCTAGTAGTTTGTACTAGCAATCTTTTTTTTAAAACAAGTTTATTGTTTTTAACATACAAAATAAATATCATAACAATTTTATACAAGTAATTAAAATAGAAATGGTTATAACATTCAATAACATAACCAAAGTATTTACAAAGACATCCACTACAATCAAATCAATTAATTAAACTAAAATACCATGCTATTGAAGCTAAGATTTTTTTAACAGATTTTGTAAAGTATCCCATATAATATAGTAAGATGTTTTTCTAGTAGTTCTTGATTTTATTGTCATCAATTCCATATGGCACACTACAGTCATAACATTTTTAAATTCATTAAACGACGGAGGAGTATCTGAAATCCAATTTCTGGTTATTATTTTTCTAGCCACTGCTAGAATAGACCATAACAAGGGAAGCTTAACCTTTTAACACTTTGAGGAACAGGAGTGTTGAATAATATAAGAGATTTAGAAATAATGAAATTATCTGTAAAAAGAGCCTGCAAAAAATCATTGATTGACTTCCAATATTCTTTCAATTTTATACAGTCATAAAACATATGTGCCCAATCAGCATTAATTTCTACATTACATCTTTTACATAAATTGTCTTTATTATTTATTTTATTCATCGTCAAAGGTGTATAAAAGGATCTATTTAAAAATTTCCAAGTAAAAAGTCTCCAAATAATGGAAGAAGTAGTTTTATAAGCAGATTCCAATATATATTGTTTATCTTGTTGATTTGGTGATTCACCATTAATGGAAGTGAAATAATTCCAATAGGTATCTACACTGTAATAAGTTTCTTCTCTGATAATTGTATGTATGTATGAAAGCTTACCTTTATCAGAAACTTTATGTTGTAAATTTAATATCAAGTAATCAATCAGTATTGGAATAGATTCTTTAACTGTTATAGACATTAAATCAATTTTATTAATAAGATGTTGTCTAAAGGTCTGAACTTCTAACCAACAAGTTTCTCTCAGATCAAATTCTTGTTTTAAGAAGTCTAAATTTTTAACTTTATTATCAGATAGCAACTGATACCAGTACTTTAGATCATTTTCTGTGACTAAATGAGTTCTTTCAGAAGTGGATGACAAAAGCATACCTTGTGTATACATTATAGGGAATAGAATAAAATTCCATTCCTTATACTTAGGATGCATGAATATAAAATTACGATAACTAATAATAATGTTTAATGGATAACTAACTATATATTTTGGTGTAATAGGTGAAGTACAAAATTCTTTTAGTAACCATAACATGGAGTTATTTACAATCATATTTTTATGTGTTAAAGAGATTTTCATGAAGTGAATTCTAATTAGTTCCCAGTAATCTTTCCATTTTGCAACATATGACTGATCTATTAACAAAGTAATAACTTTTATAATAGAAGAGATAGTATATAAGTTAAAGTCTGGAAAAGAAATGCCCCCTTGAGACCAGCTATTAGTATGTTTCTTTAATGCAATCCTAGGTCTATTAGGTGCCCATAAGAAATTTAACATTAGTGTATTCAATTTCTTGATAATTATTTTTGTAGGTGGGAGTATTATTGATTGTATTAAGTATAATATCTTAGGGAATATTACCATTTTAATAATTGTAAGTTTCTCTTCCATAGTAAAAAACATATTATTCCAGCTATTGAAAAGATTTTGTATATTAAGAAGACAAGTATTATAATTATTATGTATAATAGATTTGATATCCTTAGTTAATATTATACCTAAGTAAGTTATCTGACCTGAATTGGGTATATATTTACTAAAATCACTAATGAGGACATTTTTTCGTGTATATATAGGTAATATTTTAGTTTTTTCTTCATTGAATATTAAACCAGAAATATTTTTAAAATTCATCATTTTATCAAATAGGGACTGCATAGAAGAATTAGATCCTGCTGATGTAATTAGAACATCATCTGCAAAAGTTGAATTTTAGATGTTGTATTTTCATCTATATCAAATCCTTCTATATCAGTACTGTTTCTGATCAGATTAGCCCAAGGCTCCATTATTAAAGTAAATAATAATGGAGAGAGTGGACACCCTTGTTTTGTACCTTTTAAAATGGGTATTTTTGTGAGACATATGTTCCTATCTTAATGTAAGCCAATGCTCCTTTATATAAATGTTCAATTAGATTTACAAATGCATCTGAAAAGTTTGTGCACTTCAGTAAGATAAACAAGTAGTCCCAACTTACTGAATCAAATGCTGAACTTATGTCGAGACTAATAAGTGTTAAATCATTCTTTCTCCTATTTGCAAAATCAATTAATGTTAGAGTTCTCCTTATATTATCAAAAGTATTTCTATTTACAATGAAGCCTGTCTGATCTATATCTATAATGCCTGGGATGATTGTCTTCAATCTATCAGCAAAAATACTCATAAACGTTTTATAATCAATATTAAGTAATGAAATAGGTCTATATGAAGTGCATCTAGTTGGATCTTTATTGGGTTTTAAAATTGGCGAAATAAATGTGTATTGCCAAGATGGGGGAGTTATTAACTCATTTTGGGCCAAAATAAAAACCTTATGTATTAATGAGTATGTACTTTTAGAAATAATTTTATATATCTCTGGTATAATACCATCATTACCTGGTGCTTTGTTTGATTTAAGCTTGTTTATTTGTGTAACAACCTCTGTATATGAAATATTTTTATCCAATAGTTTAGTTTGTTGTTTATTAATTTTTTATTCATGTTTGTAGTTATAAATTTCTTTATTTTATCTTTGGGTTACATGTTAATGTTATTATGATTAATTTTGTGAAAGTGATTTCTAAATTCATCTAATATTTCTGGTAGACTAGAAACATTCTTCTTTTTCTTTAGAGAGAAAATTTCTTTGATATGATTTTGCTTATTCAACCTTTTTGTTTTATTTTTAAGTCTATGTAAGTATTTGGGACTTATTGAGTAAGACAAAAACTTGTATTTCTCTAAAGTTATTTTAACTTTATGAGTTAAAATTTCTTTGTATTTCTCATTTAGTTTGTTTATTTCTTCAATGACTTTTTGTCCATAATATTTTCTTTATTATTATGCTTATAAGAGTCTAATTTACTTTGAATATCTAATAATTCCTTATCCCAAGATTTCCTTTTATTATTATACCATCTGATACTTTGTCCATATAGATATGATTTTAAAGCTTCCCAAACATAAACAATGGAGACTTCAGGAGTATTATTTATGTCTAAAACATGTTGCACTTCTGAAAGTATATAATCTTTATAGTCTTTTAGTTGAGTTAAGTATGCTGGCATCCTTTTGATCTGAACATTGTAAGTACTTTTTATCATGAACTCAAAGACAATTGAATTATGATCTGATATAGGACACGAAATGATTTTAGAATTAATTAATTCTGTTACCATCTGGTTAGAAATAAAGACTCTATCTATTTTTGAATAAGTTTTATATCTGTCAGAAAAAAAAGGTGTATGGTAATGATTTTGAGTCTATCTGATTATTAATATCATTCAAATGATATTAATTAACAAAATCCTTTAAATGTTTTGCATTAGATGTAATTTTCCTTTTTCCTATAGTAGTAGTATCTTTTTCATGTAGGATACAATTAAAGTCACCTGCTAAAATAATATCTCCTATAGAGAGTGATATGATCTTATTAAGATGGTATTTCACTGTATTAATACCAATTCCAGGTATCCAATATACATTGATTAATGTATATGTCTTTCCATTAATTTGTATTGTAACCATACAAAACATTCCTTTATCATCTTCATAAGACTTAATAGTTTTAGGTATGGGCATACTTTTATTCCATAAAATAGCCACTCCTCTTTTTTCTGAGTGTGCTCTGAACTAACTAATACTGTATATTTATTAGTGGCTAATTTATCAATATCCTTTTTCAGGAGATGTGTTTCTTGAAGGAATACTAAGTTGGCCTTATGTAAATTAATGTATCTCATTAAGCTTGCCCTTTTACATGGATTATTCAGTCCATTAATGTTTAAAGAAATTCCTTTTAGAGAAGTCATTTGGCATTTTTTAAACATATAAAACTTATAATCAGAATAGCAACTAACAAAATAAGTAATGTTATACCTCCTTTAGGTGTACCTTTAAATATAGCTGTATTTATTGAAACTCTTATGGGATTTTGTATAAGCTTCATTTTTGTTTGTAGTGACAATGAGTTTATAAAATGTATTGTGGATGTCAGAACTATATACAAACAACAGTAAACAGAAGAAAATAATATAAGGATTAAACCTTGCACCCAGCCTGGAGTTAAAAACTCCAACTTTGAGTAGCACATACCACTCAAGTTAACCCCCTACCCTAAGCAGCAGTACCTCAGCTGCCACCTTATCAATTTAATACTGGTTATTATTAACTAAAGTTAACTTCTTTCAATTAGATTATCTAGTAAGACAAAGCTAAACATTTGATAAATCAGCATCATATAAACAAATAGGAACTTTTAGAAACAATTCATACTACTATGTACATCTATTTAGTATAATACATTTATAATCAAATAGCATTCAAATAAACTTGATATTGGGAACAGAGAAGAGAGAGAGAAAGAAAAGATGAGAGAGGGAGAGAGAGAAAAAAAAAGGGGGGCATATCTACATATTAATTTATTCAAAGTTTGTAAAAATAAGTTCTTATGTTCATTTAGAGTCAATAACTTAGGCTATTATGGTTCAGACATTACATATATTAGGATATTCCTATTTTCTGTCATAGAAATGCAGTTAACAGCTTCTAAAAGACTTTAAATTACTTGCATCAAAGCTTTCTTCTCATACTTATTATTGCCAGTTAAATAAAATATTTATGTTCATAAATATGGTTACATATCATACTGCATAGCTATGTAAATTCCCAGATATACTTAAATCATTGTGAAGAAAGCCATCTGTATTATATATATCTGAACTGCTGCTTTAAAATATGTCACATGACAACTTCTTCTAAGATAAAATCATAATGATATTTATGCTTGTCAGTTAGATAAGTCAAATGAATTGTAGTATTATATATGTTTAAATCATAAGTATTTACATACATTAATATGTTGCAGTCATGTAAACTTTCAAAAACATATGTATATATGTTTTACTTTCTATGCCTTCTAAAATGTCATACTTGCTTACTATGGGATACTGAATCATTTAAAATCATTATAACTTTCATATTTTATAAATTATAACATAAATAAGTAAGTAGTTATAAAAAATAACTCACATTTAAATGTTAAAGAGTTAATTTTTCATCGCAGAGTCGCATTTGCAGCAGTTCTACTTCCTGGTAGAGTGTTCTTCTTGAATCTGCGATGTGTCAGTGTGAATTCAGGGGTCAAAGTTCAAAATGACTGCATTCAGCTTCTCTGCGTGTATTCTGAGTGTTGAAGCTTTTAAAACAACTCAAGGACACTATTCATGAGGTAACCCACATCCCAAATTGTCTCCCTTAACATTCTGGCGGGAATGTTAATAAATGCAAGTGACTGACATTCATTTAGCAATACAAATGAAACTAAACAGAGTAAAACCTTCGCAAAGTATTTTACAAGTTATTACAGTCTCTGTGACAGTGAAACTAAGCCCACAGTTATTAATATATAATACAACTAATTTTTTATGCCCCAATTCAATTTTTTATACAAATCTTATTATATACATGTATCAGTATTATCAAAAGCATGTAAATGTACTTATATGAAAGAAAAAGAGAGAGAGAGAAAAGAAAAGAAAGAGAGTAGAAAATAAAAAGAGAGTGAGAGAAGAAAGAGAAAAAATAAAAAAGGAAGCTATAAAAAGTATCTACAGTGAAATATTATTTGCTGTTTATATTAATAAAGATAGATATGAAACATATTATTTACTACTATTTTAGTTCTAATTATTAGTAATTAAATCATGACAGATTATTTGTAAACAAGTATAAGCAATAGAATCATGGCAAAATAATTAGCAACAGTATTTAAACAGCATATATACTTTTTTTTTTAAAAAAACTAATAAGTTATTATTCCACTTATCATATTTTCATCCTACTTCTCTCCCTGCCCTCCCCCACCCCTTACTGAATGCATAATCTAGAAAGAATGTCATTATTTAAAACAAGAAGAGCGAAAAAAAATGTATCAAATTACTAACCTTGGGTCTCTTTATCACAAAGAGAAACAAGTTGATTGATAGCTTGTTATTTGTTCCTCAGATATTTTGACTATTTATGAAACAAAAACAGTTCTTTGTACACAGAAAATAACTTTGATTAAATATTTTTCAGAATATTTGTGGCTTTCTGGAGATGCAGTAACTGTATTTAAAGAGATTAATAGTGAAGAAAAAAGAGAGAGAGAAAAAAAAAGAAAAAAACATAGAACAAGTCATTTGTTTTTTAGTCTTTTTTTTCTTCTCTGAAGTCTTCCAAGACGCTTCTGTTGCCAACCTCTTTAATGAAGGACTAGCCCATTCCATTTCCTCTATTTTATCCAAAATCTTATTTTTTTTAATATACAACAATGCAGAGTCTAAGTCTTCAAAAATTCTAGGGCCATCAGGTAGAAAGATTTTTAGTTTGGCAGGAAACAGAAGGTAGGTTTTAAACTGTGCTTTCTTAAGCTCTCTTATTAATGGCAGAAAAACTTTTCTTTTAGTTATTACCAAGGAAGAATAGTCATTGTCAAAACGCACAGTTGCCTCATTAATTTTAACAGGTGCTTTAGCCCATGCAGATTTAAGTACCATCTCTTTGTCATAGGATGATAGAAATCTAACTATAACTGATCTAGGATACTTTTTCTTAGAGTTAAAATTAGATATGGATCTATGGGCTCTTTCAATACCAAAAGAAAATGCTTCTGGCAAGTCTAAAGTTTTGGGAAGCCATGTATTTAAAAAAGAAGTAATATTGTTACCTTCTATATTTTCTGGCAGTCCAAAAATCCTAATATTATTGCACCTAGATCTATTTTCCAGGTCATCAAGTTTAGTTTGTAGATGTGTGTTCTGCTTCAGCAAAAACTCAATGTTAATTTCTTCTTCCTGGATTCTATTCTCCATGTCATTAACAGTCTCTTCTATGCCTGTAATCTGAGTCTTCTGTTGTTGCAAGTCTAGATGTAACAAATCTATTTGTTTTGTAGTTTTTTCTATGAAGTTATCAGCTTTAGTATCCAGTTTGTCCATTTTGGTAGTAAGTTGCTGAATTGTAGATATCAGAGACTGAAGCTCTTTCTTGATGCTGGAATCTTGAGAATTTGTCTTACTGGAACTCATTTCAAACAGAGAAGCTGACAGAGAAATTTCCAAAGTGTTTTCTGACAGGAATATTATTGAAATTTTCTTTCTTTTTTAGATATTATTCAAGAAACTGATATTCCAAACGTATTTAGAAAGAAAATTACTTAATAAATTAATTTTTGAAGTAATTATTTCCTGTCAGTGCTGTGAAATTGGTGGAGCTGAAGAAATCTGCTGCTATCCTGTGTTCATCCTTGGCCACGCCCCCTGTACTAGCAATCTGTTGGAAGAGCGGAGGGATTTTAGGTTATTGTAGGGAGTGATAATATTTTTCAGTATGTCCTTGTTGATTAGTTCCATGATAAGTCTTTCCATGGGTTTGCATATGAGGCTGGTCATTCTTATAGGTATGTAATTGTCTGGGTCTGTAGAATGTCCTCTCTTATGCAAAGGTATCCTTGTAGCAGTTTTCCATTCACTTGGTAAAAATCCTTTATGGAGTCTGAGGTTAAACAGCGTTGTTAGGGTGATGGCTAAATCATGCTTCATGCTATGTCAGATGCATCCAGGATATTGTCAGTGGTCATCTATGCATTATTTTTAGCTTTTGATACACTTTTAGGATTTGGTATTTTATGATAGCCGGAGGTGAGTCATTTTCTTATTGAGAATAAGTGGGATCATACCATAGATAGTTTGAGGAGACTCATCCATGGGATAAAACATCTCGTGGGATAGATGGATGGGAAAGAGGGGTAAAGTTTGAATTTATTGGGCAGTAAGTTCACTGTATCTTCAGCCTCAGTGTAGATAACATCATTCACAATCAGCTCAGCACATTTCTACATTGTGTTTCTGAGATTATAAACATAACTAAAAAAAAGGCCTTGTGATTGTTATTGGTTTGGATGGCTATTTTAGCCTCAAACTTGCCTTTGGTAGATTTTATTAAGCTCCTGAATTGCTTATTTATTCAACGACAAGAGGTCTTTCATTCTGCTAATTACTCTACTTACTTTTGGTCAAAATTATTTCCCTTTTTATTGTAAAGCTTGTTGATATTATGGTTCTACCATGGGAGTTTGTTTCTGGGGTATGCCCTGCACTTGTTTCTGCAGGGTACAAGTGAAGCTATTCAGCTGTTTACATGCTATCATAGTATAGTGGTGTACACTTCCATATATCCAGTGGAGTTATCTGGGTTTGGTGGGGATTTGAAGCTTGATAATGTATCACTTAGAATTAGGTAGCTGCTTGTCTTATTGAAATTTCTAGAGGTATTTTGGTTGGTAGGGGTGTCTGATTTTAGTTTTATTTTGAAGTAGACATTTTTATGGTTAGACCTAACAAGTGATGAAAATAGGCAAGGGATGGTGCAGTATGACCCCGTATTAGTAAGGACAAGATCCAAGATGTTTTTCCAACTAGTGGGTACTCTTGACTAATTGTTCCAGGACGTTTGTATTGACAAAGTTCAGGAAGTTCTGTGCCTGTGCATTAGTGGTGGTGTATGTTTGCATTTTGTAGTGCGATAGTTTAGATCACCTAAGAAGATAGTATTGGGTTTAATACTGAGTGATTCAATTTCATGTAGATAGGTGTATTAGCTTTTTTGTGCCACAGAGGGACTTCTGTAGCTAGCTAATGTATGGTACGGGACTTTTCTGATGGTTATTTGGACATGAAGAAACTCTAGTGCATCCTGCTGCTTTACCAGCCTTGATGTGAGTCTCTTCTAGATGAAGACTGAGGCACCTCCAACCTTTTTCTCCTCCTGGGCAGTAGATGGCTTAAATGTGTGGAAGGTGTTATAGCCCTGCACAGCTGCAGTGCTCTCTGCCATTTTAAACCATGTCTCAGTCACTACACAGATGTATAGCTATTAAGTGTGAGAAGGGCTTGTAGGGAGCAGAGTTTCTTGTTTAGGCTTTTTAGAATTGATCAGTAAGCCCGTCATATTTTCTTTTGCTTGCTTTGTTGTCTTGGTAAGTTTATTCAGTTAGTTATCTCTGCAGCTCATAATCTGAAAAAAACTTTCTGGGCTTCTTATTCTTCTTGGGTGTGAAGAATTTTTAACTTGGTAATAACAGTCACTGTTTTGGTTTGATTATTTCCACATTCACTTTACTCTAAATACCCCACCATTATTTACCCTCTGATCTTGAGCTAGTGAAGTCTCATAATTTGGATAACATTTCTTCTCTATTTTTTTACTTACCATTCATGCCTTCCTTTTGCTCCCCTCCACACAGCTATCAGCTGCCACCTCCTCTACAAGATACACCTCAACTTCTCCTTGGCTTAACCACACCCATGTATGGGGCTATTGAGGTGATCAAGGACACTAGTGCAGTGTCATACTGCTACCAGTGGGTGCACAGTATGACCCACCATCCTGTAGCAGACTTGTGAGCAGTTCAGTTGCTGCCTTTTGAAAGTGCATGCGAGCTTCTGTGCATGTACAACTTCCTGACCAAGTGTTATACTGCTAATAATACAGAGCTCACTGGGCTCTTTTCACTGTTATTGCAGTGGACCTAGACTGTCTCAGTCCCTGCGTCAGGATAGGTAAAACTTCCAGCACCAATAAGGCTACCCAAACATTGGTCATCTGCTGCACAGTAAAAGTTTCATCCCACTGTGCCATGGAGCCAGACTCCATTTACTCTTTCTTTAGAAAATTGTTACAAGTCTTGATGGGTCAGTTTGATGTCTATAATCTGTCAGTGAGCACCCATCTGTATGCGATTATTCCATATTGCATCCATCCTATTCCCATTAGGGTTTGAGCCAAGGTACGATATGTAACTCCACTGTGATGTAAAAAGGAGAACCAAAGGAGGGAGTGTCAGTGGAAGCATAGTAGTTTCTGTAGGGACAGTCTTAAACTAGACAGATTTGCTCATTACCAGAAATCTCACAAAAGAATGCAGTTTTTCCATACACAAATGTCTTTGCTCAGGCAAACAGATTGACCATGCTCTTCTAGATTGTATTTTGGGCCACACTTTTTTTTCTTTAAGATAGTGTGAGTTGGCTGCTCTCTTTTCACTTGCAATGTTATCAACATTAGATATGCACTGTCTCTCTCTATTAGACTCCATTGGGTTTGCATTGATTATTATTATTATTGTTAGAAGCTTTTCATGTTCTTGGACCGAGATTAATGATTTCTGGCATATACTCTACAACCTGTGGACTGGGTTTGTTCCGAGCCAAGATGTTTCTTTTTATTTTGCCTGTATTCATGTCATATTTAGCTGTAGTGCTGTGTGACTTGCTGTTTCCTGCCTGTCTATTGCTAATCTCTGGCTCCATTTGATTTTGTATTGGAGTTATTCTTTAAGATTTGGTTGCTTCCATTTTTTTAACTTTTTCTTATATTGCATTTTGTTTTCTTTTAAGTTTTTTGTTCTTTTTGGAGTTTTAAGAAGCCTCGGCTAGGGTCAGTTAGAAAATAATTCTCTTGCAGTCAGTGAATAACATCCAGTTAAGTGCGGGAAGAGCTGAAAAATAGCATTCCTCATTTAACTAAAAATACTTAGTGGCAACTTTAGCTGTAGCACTATGTGACTTGCTGTTCTCTGCCTGACTATTGCTGATCTTTGTCTGCATTTGATTTTTCCAACCCACCTGCACTACTCCTGTTATTCCTTTAAACTTGTTCAGTTGCATTTAATGTGCTGCATTTATTAATGCCTGTAAGGAGCTTGATTACACTGTAACTGCTATTCTAATTCTTAGTTGTGATTTAAGCACTTGGGGTCCAAACTAGTTAAATAAGGAAGGTTTTTCATCTACACTCTTGTGGCAGGAGAGGTAGCTTGATGCCCTTCTGAGCTGAGAATTGCTGGTTAAAGGCTTATTGTGTCTGGTATTCTAGAAGTGTCTTAGTTCTGAATTAAGCACTTGGGCTCTAAACCAGTTATTTTACATTAGAAAGCTTGTGGTCTGCACTCTTTTGGGAGGAGAGGATAGCCTCCACCCTTCTAAGTTGAGAATTGCTGGTGAAAGGTTATTGTGCCTGTTATTCTATGTGTATTTATTCTGTGTGAGTGTGCTGTTTTTGATTGGCCACAGGGCCTTGTTTGTGTTTTTAATTGGATCTCCACTGCTATTTAAGCACCTCAGTTGCAGAACAGTTGTCTCATAACCTACAAGCTCCGAGGCATTTGGCGACCATACCACTTTAGAAGCATGTTGCTTGTTTCTGCTAAACTCTACATAAGCTAAGACTTACATTATCATATCCACTGTTTTTGTTACTTGTTTCTCACATTGTTTTATGACAGCTGCATTAATTGAGTGTTTCCATGTTGAATATCTGCAATTTATCCCTTTTTTTTACAGTATTTAGTTAGAGCTGCTATCTCGTGGAATAATTCAGCCTTGTAATCTGTGTAGATAACAATCTCTCACAATGCACGTTTCCTTTAAAATATCATTACTGTCTAGACAGATTTTTTTATCTACTAGAACATCCACTTTTCACATAGCTGAGCATTGCTCTTCAAGTTTCTTGTCTTATTGACCTATTGAATATTTATAATTCCCTTTCTCCTCCCTAGGAGATCAGTAGCCATGGACATGTACTTCCCAACTCTCTCTGTGTCCAATCTGGTTGAGCTAGGTATTCTGAAACATTGTAGCAATTGCCTCATGCACACTGACAACCAACTTATTCTTAATAAAGCAGATAAAGTATCGGAGAGATTTAAATACACTTTAACACTGGAGGTAAAACTAATCCTATAGAATTTGTCAGTGACACTTGCACCAAATTTACTGCACAGGGTAAAGACCCTACACATAAGACAACTTATGCTGAGGCACTTACAGGTAATCTTAAAATCACATTAAGACATCCTGCACAGCACACTCATAAAAGAGTCCACAGCCATCAAGTAAACACTCCATTAAAGCACCACATAGTGCTACACATAGTAACACTGCATCCAATGCCTCTACTGCTAAGCCCTTATGGCAAGCCAAATTTCATGGACATTGGTGATTCTATACTGAGGCATACCAATGTCCCCCTCACCAGACTAAGTAAGAAGAGAGACATGGTTAGCTGCCTTTCCGAGGCTAGGATCTGTTAGGTCACACAGACACTCAGGTCATTGAAGCACAGGTACCAGTATGAATCTTTCATGGTCCATGTGGGTGTTAATGACCTGAGATATACCTCCCTTGACTGATACACAATTAAGTTGACTGATTATGTGTCTCAGACAGGTATGAGTCTAGCACTAAGCAGCATACTACCTTCTCCAAGGATGATGCCATGTTACCAAGAGAAAATGATTGATTTTAACAATTGGCTTGGCTATCCAAGGGGATACAATATTTGACAGCCTGGGAAGACATGGTTGACAGACCATGTTGTTTTGCCAGGGATGATCTGCACTTATCCCATCTAGGCTTTTGCATATTGGCAAAAACCTTTTCTACCCCAACAGTGCCTTTTTTAGATAATGCCAAACTGCTGAATCTCCTGACTTAACTGAACCTACAAACAAATATCTGAAGGTGGTATTTTTCAAAGCTACAGACGTTAACAAGATACTCCACTCCCTGCAAGCCTACCTCTTCCTGAAGAGTGTAGACATCTGTCCAGTAATGGAGATATGGTTTAAAGTTGTGGAGAGTATTCCGGCAGTGTAACATTGTAATGCCTTTCAAACCTTTAGACCAGTAACTGCACAACAGGCAACTAAGGTGGAGGAGTCTCAGTCTATATTAATACCATCCTCACATTCAGACTAGTTACAGTGTATGACCCACTAGGACTCATACATGTGGAACTCACCATAAACAGACTCTTGGACCATACCCTTTCAACCTATAGCTTTCCCTCCATGTCTTGGGAAACCCAATCCTTCCAGAGGCATCTCTCTGCATGAAGCACAGTTTCCCTTAAGAGCACACAGAGAGCACACTCAGTCCAGGGGCTGGTTTTCCCTCGCTCTCCAGATCCCCAGTAAGACTCCCCAATGGCACAGTTATAGAGTTGAGTCCTCATCCGTGTGTCCAAGCCAAGTCCTTCAGTATTCTCTCTGTGAAACCAGTGCTTTGAGTCCTTGCTCTAAGCATCTGCCACACACACTCTTGGAAATTTGATTTTCACACACACACACACACACACACACACACACACACACACACACACACACACACACACACACACACACACACACACACACACACACACACACACACACACACACACACACACACACACACACACACACACAAACACACACATACACACACACACATACACACACACAAACACACACACACCTGGGAAAGGTTGGCACAGATTTACTAGCTATGCCCATTTCTGCCCAGACTATAAGGTGGTTACACTGCCACCAGACACTCCAAAGCCAGCTACTCTAAGGCTCTTACAAGGGTACCCAATTATACTGAGTGAAATTAATATTAATACAATGATAGTCTTTGGCCAATGCAGAAATAAAGTAAGGCTTTCAGGAGTGGCCACAGTGTTACCAAATAGATGTAAGCCCGCTCAAAGATTAAAATATTCTGTAAAGGACCAGCCACAGTGAAACGTTTAAATATATTTAATAAAAAGTAATAAAAGAACATGAAAATACTAAATATCTATTTACAATAAACACCAGAGTTTCAGATACAGGAAATATTAAAATAACGCAGAGGAATAGATTTACACAGATACAGAAAAACATTACTTAACTAATCCTATTATATTTTCCTGACTGATCTAAAGAATTACTATTCCCTGGTTCACTTACTAGATCAAGGCAAATTGAAGTAGGTAAGGGGTCCTTTTTTGTCAGGTTCCAAAAATAGAGTGCTCTGAGACTTCAGACTCAACTGCTATTAAAACATTTTTGTCCTAGATTATAGAATGACATCACATACATTTTTTTATTTTATTTTACATTTGTTAACCGGGCTAGTCCAACTGGATACATGTCCATTTTCAGTGGAGGCCCGGGGAGAAAAGCTCCGCTAACTACTACTTAACAAGTTAAGAATATACAAAATTATACAATAAAATGAAAACATTTGCTTTAAACCTCTTACAGGATGTATAGACATTTGAGTGCAATATGAGGCTTAGCAGGTGAATAAGTTTAGATACTTTACTTAGTTACAGTATTACTACATTATACATAAGTAGCAAAATTTAGAATTATGTCTATTTATAGAGGGAGGGACAGAAACATTTAAGAAGTGGAAAGTGTAGTATGCTAGAGTTAGGAAGAGGAGGAGAGGGAGGTCAGAAGAAAGGAAGGAGGGAAAAAAGGGAAAGAAAATGGTTAGCCAGGGTTATTGCAAGAGCATAGCCAGTGGTTTATTAGGAAGAGTTTTAGTTTGGTTTTAAATAGTGGAATTGTAGTCAGGGATGTGAGGTCTGGTGGAAGTTGATTCCATATTTTGCCAACTGAGTTGGAAAATGTGGAGTCACCTGCTACATTATTTGATAGAGAAGTTTGAATCAGTATTTTGTTAAAGGAGCGAAGGTTCTTCATATTGTTATAGGGTTTTATGAGGGTGGAGAGCATTGGTGTGTTCTCAAGGTTATGAAGGGCTTTGTGGGCAATTGTAAGTTGATAGTATTGTATAAGGTGGGGTAGTTCCAGCCACCCTAGTTTTGTGAGATTCAAACAATGGTGAGTTCTATATGGAGAGGCAGTAGCAAATCTGGCAATGTTGTTGTATGATGTGGCTAGTTTATTGAGATTATACTTAGAAAGATTAGTGTATATGGAGGAAGCATATAATAGGGTAGAGATTAAGTGGGTTCTAGCTATAGTAGTTTTGGCTTCAGGAGTTAAGAAAGATTTGATTCTGTAGAGAGAACCTAGTTTTCTGTTAGTTGTTTTTACTGTGGAGTTGATATGAAAGTCAAATTTTAGTTGGTTGTCAATAGTAATACCCAAGAGTTTGGTCATTTGGTCTGGAGCAATAAGGGTGCCATTATTAGATGTGAGTGTAAAATCAATAGAAGGAGACAGGTGAGTGGGTGGAAAGAGCAGAAGTTTGGTTTTCTTGGGGTTGAGAAGGAGACAATGATTAGAGAACCATAGCTCTATGGTGGTGAAGGTTTTTTGCGTGAGGGAGTGAAGTTCAGTCTAAGTTGAGGCAGAGCAAATGATGGTAGTGTCATCAGCATATTGAATACAAGTAGATAGAGGAGTGGCTAGATGAAGGTCATTTATAAAAATGGAAAACAGAAGAGGACCTAAGATGGAGCCCTGAGGAACCCCTATAGAGGTGGGGAGAAGATCAGCGAGATGGTTGTCCCAGAGAACTGCCTGTTTGCGATTTTCAAGATAGGATGTGAACCAGCTTAAGGCAAGGTTGTCCAGAGAGAGGGAATTTAAGCGATGTAAGAGGAGTTGGTGATTAACCATGTCAAAGGCTTTTGACAGGTCTACAAAAAATGCTGAAGAGGGAGTATTATTGTTGCGATTTTTGTTAATAGAGTCGATGAAGGATAATAAGGCTGTGCTAGTACTATGGAATGGTCGAAACCCATGTTGGCAGTTAGCTAAGAGATTGTAGCTTAGCAGGTGATTAAGTAACTGTTTGTGGATGCATTTCTCCATTATTTTTGCAAGAAGAGATAGTAACGCTATGGGGCGGAAGTTAGAATACTCCATAGAGTCACCTCCTTTGAAAAGAGGGATAATGTGTGAGATTTTCCAGACTGAAGGGATAGTACTTTCTTTTAAGGTCCTATTAATCAATAGAGAGATGGGGTAGGCTATAGCTTTTGCACCTAGTTGGAGGTATTCTGCTGGAAATTTGTCAGCTGAGGGGGTTGTTGGCTTAAGTTTTTGAAGTAAGGACAATATGTAGGAGGTAGGTATGGGTTTGAGGTGAAATGGGGGGGTGGAACTAGGGGTTGATAGTTTGGAGGTATCAGGGCTTTCTTGGTTAGCTAGCTTTAGTATAGCTGAAGTAAAGGTATTAAAGGTATTAGCTGTTTGTAAAGGGGAGTCAGTGTTAGAGCCTAGTGGGTTAGGTGTGGCAGCTTTGCCAGGGGATAGCAGTGTGTTAATAGCGGTCCAAAATTTATGTGGTTGGTGAAGGGAAGATTGTTGTAGTTGAGTATAGAAGTTTCTTTTATCTTTTAGGATGGCTTGTTTTGTCATATTTCTTTTTTGTCTAAAAGTGAGATGATCAGTTATGTTTTTAGTGGTTCACCATTTAGTCCAGGCTTTATTTCTACTAAGGATTAGTTGTCTAGTTGTGTTTGAGAGCCATTGTGCTGTCTTAGCTTTCATACGTATAGAACGCAAGGGGGCATGGTGTTCAAGGATGGTGAGAAAGGTATTATTGAAGTGGCTAACAGCTTCATCTATAGGGAGAGATTTAAGAGGTGACCAGTTAACTTGCATAAGTTCATTATGAAACAGATTGGGGTCAAAATGTTTTTTGCTACGGGATGATCGAACTTGGGTTGGGATAGAAAAACTAGTTTTATGCCTGATAATATAAGTTAGGGAGTGATCACTGAGGTCATCTGGGAGAGCTCCTGTTGTATATTTTTGCTGGGGACTATTTGTTAAGATCCAGTCAAGTATGGTTTCTTTATTATTACATTTGTTTGTTCTTGTTGGGGAGTTTATGTTTTGTACAAATAGCAAACACCACCATGCGCTGGTTCTGATGGCTGTAAAAATACTGAAACACTAAATGCTAGTCCATAAAAGTTCAATCCACAATCACCGACTGTGAAATATAGCAGTTCAAAACACAAACACCAGCTGTATTGCAAAAATCCGGACAGTTTATTTATGTTTTGTGTTAAGCCATGCAGGTCAATAAGGGTAGATGGATTAGTATGTTTACATAAGTTCCAGTCAATATTAAAGTCTCCTAAAAGTATTGTTTCTTGAAGGAGATTTAGTGAAAGCCAGTTTAGTAGGTCTTCTAATATGGTAGGATTTTTGCCTGGGGGAATATAGGTACAGATAATATTAATAGTTTTGTGAGGGTTGAGTTGAAGTTTTGAGATAATTATTTCAACATTAGTGTCAGTTGGAAGGGTATGATTTGTTGTACTTATTTGCAGTCCGGTTTTATAGACTATAGCTACTCCGCCACCTTTTTTGTTTAAGCGGTCTTGTCTGAGGATGTTGTAGCCAGGGGGGATAATTTCGTTATCTTTTATTGTAGGTTTGAGCCATGTTTCAGTTAGACAGAGAATGTCGAACTGTTGGACATCTAGAAGAGCATGAATTTGTGGTATTTTATTACAAATGCTACGTATATTTAGTTGGGCAATTGAGAGTGATTTCGGGAGTTTAGTAGATGGTGTTGGCTTTGTTTTAACTAGTTGACAGTTAGATGATAATGGGGATGGGTCAGGGCCGGGGTTGGGGTGTATGTCTCCATCTATCAATGAGCAAATTAATATAAGGTTGTAGAACTGAGAGGGTTTGCAATGGTAATTATCATGTTTTTTAAGGTTATAAATAAAGTATTTAGTGTGAGAAAGACGGTGATATTTAGGTTGAAGATAAGAGGTTTTGTAGATGACATTGAGATAGCTTATGGATATTGTTGGGGGAGTAGTTAGGGTATGTTTATGTGGGATGGTAAACGTTGAGGGTAAGGTTTGTTCGTAGGAGGTTGAGAGATAGGTAGAGGTGAGAGTAGTTAGGAGAATTAGTAGTAGGAGAGGGTGGTATTGGTTAGGCATGTTAAGTAGGATTTGAGTGAATGGCTTGAGAAGATGTGGTCTGGAGAGTAGATAGGAGGGGGAGGGAGGAGACTATTATAGATGGGGTTGGGACAGGAACAGGTTGTGATTGGTTCTGAGAGGGGAGGGGTGTGTCTATGTGGGAATAAATGTAGAGGTTCCAGGGGCGGGTGAGATTTGGGGGCAGGGAGGGGAGCGGAGTGAGCCCGAAGGGAGAACGGAGCGGGAAGACACAAAAGAGTTGTAGTTGCACAGAAAAAACAATCAGTAAGATGGAGAAACAGCAGGTAAGTTTGTAACAGGTATTGTAAATGCAATAAAATGTAGTCTTTGGTGATGTGCAGATTTATAGCAGCAAAGTAAAATAGAAGGGAGATTTGGCAGGGGCCAGAGAGAAAAAAAGAGCAGTTAGGAGCGAGGAGATCCAGGTAAAAGACAAAAGGTACTGGAGAGTTAAAGAGTAAGTTAAAAGGGAGTCAACCAAATAGTAGAAGGATGCCACCTAATGGCCAGTAGGTTTAAATCAGAGTTATGCAGGTAAGGAAGGGGTAAATGGAGGAAAATAGTAAGGAAAAAACAAAGTGTTAGGGGAAAAAGAGATGGAACGTACAATGGTGGCTATGGGAGAGTAATAAATAAGGGTCTGGAGAAGTATAGAGATAGGAATTGGGGCTATTGGCTGCTGGCAGTCCTGGGCAGGTAGCTAGACTAAGATACTCAGGTCAGAAGTGTTTGATTAAACATGTATAAGTAACATACTTTTACAGTCTTTTTTGATGAAATCACAGAAGATTACAGGGTTAGGGCTTAGTAGACACAAATGCTGGTCTTCCAGGAGGGCAGAGACACTTGTGTAGGTGATTGCAGGGTCCAGTTAGTCAACTAGTAGAAATATCAGGGAGAGAGAGGAAGATAGTAAGGGAAAACGGAGAAAAATATTAGAGAGCAATTATTGAAATCTAGCAAATTTGTAATTAACAGGTGAGCACTACACACGTTTGTACTTATAGTTACATTCTTAACTAGAAAATCAGATACTAAATATACATTTTAAATCATAAGGACAACAGTATGATAGGTTATTGCAGTCAAAATAACATTCTTAAGATATGATAGTCAATTACTAATAATACGCTACTGTAGAAATAAAGACTAAATAATTAGTCTAAACGGGTGGACGCATAGAGAGGGGTTGCTTAAGTGGATGCGTTTCACAGTCAAAGGTATTTACATGCTAGTGGAAGCAGTCGCTTGAAATACATTTAGCTAAAATTAAGAAGTAACGATTATTTCCTTATTAGTGGCTAGAAATGCAACTATGTCTTCCTAACCCTTAGAACAAATCAGCTTAAATTAATAGGATTACCATGTGTCGCACCACACTTGTATAGATCAAATCAAAGCTAACGCAGGTCTGGCACAATGCTGGAGTGCAATGTGCTGATATAGAGATAGGCTTTTAAATTAATCATACTCTATATCGGGCAATTAGATTAACGTAAGGTATTCTTTAGAGAGGTTACTGAGATTAATAGCATGTAAAGGCGCTATGTTTCAGAGGCGCCATGCGAAAAGTAGCGCTGCTCAGCCAAGCTAACATGCATATATATTGATACCAAATACACAGAATCAGTTTCCAATAAAAAAGTCGACTGTGGTAATAGCAGTAGCTACAAAAAAAAAGGCGCCAAATGAGGGATAGTGCTAAAACAGTCCAGGTATACGGTATGGCAGTGTAATCCTCATACAAACATAACGCTTATAGTCTGGTGTTAATAAGCTAATTAGAGACAGTATCTATGGTGAGCCACTATTTAATATGGCAATAGTACTAGCAAATATCCAAACAGCTGGTATGCACTATAAACTCTCTATAGTACATTCATCCTAGACAGTAATCAGAAAGCCGCCTAAGCCAAACAGACCAATTAATTGCGCAGCAAGCCTTCCTACACTTCAAATTATAAATCGCTCTATATTAACAACAACAAGATACAGCATAAAGGTGGGCGATTCTGAGACTGAGATTCTGAAACATCTATCTGGTCAACTGACTTCTGGTTTCCATGGTACCCCCTTGAATGGAAACTGCCAGGATTTAGCACACGTGTCAATAATACATACACATAGAACTCACTAAGATCTGTTGCAGTTTCTGGAAGTCATAAAATCATAAAACTCTTCCAATCTTCCAGAGTAACTATTAGTTCCCTGCTAGAGACAATACAGAAGGTTTCCTAGTACTTGTTTTTATGGCCTAAATTAAGTAATTCAATGCCTTACTATTTTCAGAGTTAGCTGGACTGAGATTAAACTTTTCTCTTCCGGTATCCTATTAAAACATATACATTTAATCAGTTACAATACAATCAGGACCCATTATTGGTACATTTTTAACACAAGCAGCTTTACAAATAAATTTTCAACACAAGCATCTGTACAAATCAGTTTGGCATACAAATGACATATAATTCTTTGCAAAATTCCAGCTAGCTGTGCTGGCATATGTTACATATCCACTGCCCTACTTCTCCTGGCATAACCGGCAATACCTCACATCATCACAGTCTCCTTGAACTGGGAGATAGGAGAAGTGGTATTCTATAGCAGAGTTTTAATTGAGAAGTTATATTCCTTAATAGTGAAATTATCCTGCTTACTATTGAGCGTTGTGATTTGAGAAAGACTGGTGAAGGTCAAGTATAACATTCAGGTATTTCTATTGTGACATATTTGGAGTAATTGTGTTTGTGCTATCTTTTATAGTAAGTTGTGATAGGTGATTTAATTTTGGGAGATAGTTTTAAGCATGATACTGTATTTGCTGGGCTTGATAATAAGTCTTTTTTTCATTTTGTCCTTTTGCAAAGACAGGTAAAACCGTTTGAATCTCACTATTGAAATTGAGAAATGGTTTTGTTGGAATCTAGATGGAATAAGTCTTCTATATATATTGTTATAGTAAGGTATGTCTGTTTTATCTGGTTTGTAAGTAATGATAAGGGTGTTGGGTCAAGGACAATTTCTGGTGCAACGGTGTTAGTGGAACCTATTTCTGAATAGTTGCTAGTGAAATAAACTTCAAATGTTCAATTTTGAAGGTAGCATTTGAACCTTGTTATTGTACTATAGACGAAGTCCAGTTTACAGAGTTTGTTGAGTAGGAGAGAATGGTTAACTGTCTCAAATGCTGTAGTCATATGAATAAAGAGGGCAGGTGTTGGGAGAACATCATTCATGATGGAACATATTTTATTGGTGACTGAGTATAGTGTGGCTACAGTGCTAAAAGCACTGCAGAAGCCAAGATGAATGGCATAGATGACGAATGTGAATTTCTGGATAGATGATCCTGAAGACATTCAGCATTTTTTAGTTATAATCAGTTGCAGCTTAACATGTCCAAAAATGGTGCACTGTGTGTGGGTGTTACTTTGAGGTAGCACTTCCATTATGTATCTATTATAGTGCCAGTAAGATAAAGTTTGTTTTTAAGATGCATTATCTCGGGCTTCTCTTCTACAATTGGCTGACATTTCAGGACCAAGTACAAGCACTGTATAAATTGTCCTGTTTTCATCTGCGGAATATTTCCAGAGTTGAGCACTTTGCATATTCTGAGATCCTCTCAGTAATTGTGCATGCATTGGCATCCATACCCTTCAGCTGTTTTAACAGCCTTTAACCTAGACTTCCTGACAGTGAAACATATAATTTGCAGCAAGTGCAATACAGTGCTGCTCAATTACAAACTGTAATCATCATATTGCTCCTGTTCATTAAAAACTGCTGTGATTTCCAGTCTTTTTTCAGAGTGTATTTACAATGTTGGTGCTGCTGTTTTCATTCCTCCATGATTTGTGCTCCGCTTAGCAAAAGGAGCTAATTGCACTCTACTGTTTGCCAGGGGCTATATGCTGTGTCAGTTTGGAGTTGCTAGCATTTCCTAGGGTGTGGCTTGGATCATCAAGTATCTATTAATTTGCATATCATGTTGTGTGCCTTTAGAATCTGCTGCTATATTTGGCCTAGACTGTTCAATTGAGTCTTTAAGAGCTTTCTTAAGACTGATTTTTTATTTGACTTTCAGAGATGACCCACACAGTCTTTTAGCTTTTGTGTTTTTTCATGTAGTTTTGCTTTTAAGACTTTAGTATGTATACAGGTTAGTATTATTTATTTATTTATTTATTTATTTATTTATTTCCAGTTTGATAACAGGGGAGGTCCACTGGGCCCAAAAGTTCCATTTTCAGTGGAGGCCCGAGGAGAAAAGCTCCATAATAAAAACAATTACATAACTTAAAACAAGCAAGCATAGAATCATACATTTGTACAAATTATCCATAGAATAATGCAAAAGAACACATACATATAAAATATGTGAATAATATCATTTTTTCGATCAAATTCAGAGAGCCATTTGCATGGAGAGCCATTTGCACAGAGTAGAGATGGGAGCCTGTGTACAGTATTTAAATAGTAAGCACGCAGGAGAGAAAAATTCAATGTACAGTTGAAGTGTGGGGGAGAGCTGTAGAAATAGCAGAAAGTAGAGGCGTTTGAAGGAGAACATGTCTAGGAGACAAGTGGGATTTAGGTAGGAAGGGTACAATTACATTTCCAGTTTTGGTTGAGGTGGGAGTAGAGTAGGGATTTAAAGTGTTCAGAGTTTGTAATGATTCTTAGCAGGGGTGGGAGAGAGTTCCATTTTCTGGCCAGTGAGTAGGAAAGGAGAAATTGGCCAGGGGGTCATTTAGGTTTGTGTACAGAAAGTAGATTTTGTTGGGCTGATCTTAGGGGTCTGAGCGGTGTGTAGAAAGGCAAGCTATTAGTTAGAGCAGGGCATACAGTAGGTTTAAAGATTAGTTTGCGGGCTGTAGTAAGTCGAAGGTAGTCTAGATGATTAGGAAGCTCGAGCCACTTTAGACTGTGGAGAGAGGTGCAATAGTGGGTGCAGTGAGTAGATTTAGTAGCAAATTTGATGATTTTGTTGTAGCAGCTTCCTAATTTTGAGGAGATGGAAGCTGAGAGGTTAGTTAGAAGTGGAGCACCATACATTAGGTAAAGTAGCAGGTAGGAGGAGGTGAGGGTTTGTCTTGTAGCAATAGAGAGAAAGTGAGCATTTCTATATAGCATACCAAGTTTCTGATGTTTTTTTTTTGATATTCAGTTGAACATGTGTATCAAATTTCAGATGTTCATCAATGGTAACACCAAGAAGTTTGGCAGAAGGAAAAACTTCTATAGAGGAGTGAGTATGGCTGGTGATCTTGAAGGATTGCTTGTCAAAAGGATGGGCTTTTGTGGGGGAGAAAAGAAGGATTTTGGATTTATTGGCATTAAGGTAGAGAGGATTTTGATGCATCCAGTTTTCTGTAGTTGTGAAGGTCAATTGGGTTTTAGTCTGGAGCTCAGGAAGGCTAAGGGCAGAGCAGACTAAAGTGGAGTCATCAGCATATTGCACTATTTGAACGTTTGGAATTGCAGTGTGAAAATTATTGATGAATATGTTAAAGAGCATAGGTCTGAGTATAGATTCCTGGGGGACTCCAGTAGGTGTAGATAGGAAGGTTGAAGTACCAGTTTGCCATTTCACAGCTTGGGATCTGTCAGAGAGATAACTTTTGAACCATGAAAGGGTATCTAAGGAGAGATTGAGGTTAGAAAGGTGATTGAGAAGATGAGTATGTGATACAGTGTTAAATGCCTTGGATAGATCAAGAAGGACAGTGAAGACAATTTCTCCAGCATCACGGGCATGGATAACAATGTCTAAGAAAGAGAGGAGAGCAGTTGTAGTACTATGGCTAGCACGGAAGCCGTGTTGTGTAGGGGTAAGGAGTTGGTTATTGAGGAGGTGGGGCATGAGTTGCAGGTGAATGCATTTTTCAAGTACTTTTGAAATTGGGGAAAGAGTGGCTATTGGTCTGAAGTTAGAGATGCTATTGTTTTTGCCTCCTTTGTGGAGGGGCAAGATGTAGGCGGCTCTCCATAATTTGGGGGTGTAAGATTCCTGAATGGATCTATTGATGAGAATGCTGATGGGGATGGTGATACCATCTGCAGCGTGCTTGAGAAAGAGTGAGGAAATATTATTGGGGGCATTGGAGCATGGCTTAAGTTTGGAAAGAAGCTTTTTAATGTAGGAAGTTGAGACTGGTTTTAGCTGAAAAATAGGGGGAGGATTAGCAGTGGTGGGGGTTGTGGAGTAGAGGGGGAAGTGGTATTAAGGGAAGGGGAGGGGATGTAGTTGGGGAAGGTCTTAGTGAGTTCAGCTATAGAGGTGGCAAAGAGGTAGTTAAAAAGGGCAGCAATTTCTGTGTCGGTTTTATTGTTGTCGGGACAGGGATTGGATTTAGTGCCAGGGTGCATAAGCGAGTTGATGGAGTTCCAGAATTGTTTGGGATTTTTGGAGTGAGTGGACTGTAGTCTGGTATAATAAGACTTTTTATCATTAGTGATATGCTTTTTGGTTAGATTGCGGAGTTGCTTATATTGAAGGAGGGTGGCTGGGTGTTTATTTTTGTTGTAAAGTTTCCATGTAAATAGTGTTTTGTACTTAGTTCTGCCTGATTTTTGGCTGGGGATATCAAGGTGCAGTCCATGGTGTGAAAAATACCCAATCTACTGATGTGGCTATTGCAGCTTTGTTGTTTTCACATGTTGCTGCCGTTTTACCCTTAAGTAATTGTGAACAGCAGCATGCATTGGAGTGATTTGCTGCTGGGAAAGATGTGGATGTAATAAAAAACAGCATCTACAAATCAGAGGTAATTTTTTGACACACCTTAGAGTTGATTATTCAGTCTTCATGAACTGGAACACTACAAGTGTATTATGATCATGTTTCTGATAATAGCAACACATGGTTCAGAAAAAGAAGCAGTCACAAGATCACATGCAAGAGTGGCTGACATGCAACTCAGGTAGACTTCCTCTTAGTAAGGAAAGGGCACTGGGGCAGAATCAATGATTGCAAAGTCATTCCCAGTGAAACAGCTGGCCAACAGCATAAATCAGTGATTGCCACAATCAGCTGCAAGCAGCGGTCAGAAAAGGCTCTGTTGGTCAACACAGACCAGGCTGAAGACCTGGAAGTTGACCAGTTCTAGAAATTACTCAGGGCTCTAGCACCCCAAAAAGAGGAGGAAATAGGTGGAGTTGAAGAAGAATGGCAGTGCCTCAAAACAACATGTGTGTGGACTACAGAACAGATATGTGGCAAAGCTGGGTATGGAAATAAGGTACATAAGGAAAGCTGGTAGTGGAATGTAGACCTCTAAGAAGTCATCAAAATTAAGGAGCGTAGGAAAAAGTGGGAGATAGAAAAGATGGACCAGGCTAGGAAGGAATACTGGTTGGCTAACAAAGAAACTTAGAAAGGAGTTGCAGTAGCAAAGACTAGAGCTTTGGTGGCACTCTACCAGCTTCTGGAAAATGACTTAGTAGGTGACACAAAGAAAGTATATCAGGTTGCAAGGCAAAGAAAGAAAGATATGCCATTTTACCTGTGCATATACTTAGTAGTATCATAGAAAAAGGACAATTTTTTATCTTTGATTTATTAATAACAGGCATGATATCTGAGCAACTGTTTGAGTATTTCAAGGTAGAACATCCAACAGTCCCTTTGATATACCCAAAATACATAAGAATCCTTTAACTCCACCTATGCGCCCTATAGTTTCAGGTTGAGGCTGGGTAACTGAGCCACTTTCTATCTTTGTAGAAAAGACTTTGCATGCTGCCTTGGCTAATTGTAGCACTGTTTTAAAGGATACCAAGAGTTTTTTAAATGAGTTATCTAAACAAAATGAAATTATCTTAGGACAATGTTTATTTGTAACTCTGGATATTGAATCATTGTTCACTGTTATACCCAATGAATGGGGAATTGAAAATGTCAGAGAATTACTGTGTGAGAGAAACACCCCTGATACTATGGTGACACTTATTTGCACACTTTTGGAAATCATCCTAGAAAACAATGTGTTTATTTTTAATGATATTTATTATGCACAAAAAGTTGGCGTAGCTATGAGCACAGCTTGTGCTAATAGCTACGCCAACCTATCCCTAGCTAATTGGGAAGCTAAACATGTACTTTCAAATAATGAATACCAGGTTAACATCAAATGGTATAAATATTTTGTGAATTATATTTTTTTGTTGTGGCATGGCTCAGAGCAGCGGCTACAAGAGTTTCCTTTATACTTAAATCAGTTAAATACTTTCTTGAGTTTTACCGATGAATATTCTGATAAAGAAGTAGAGTTTTTAGATGTTAAAATTACTAAAAATAATTTATCCACTGTGTCCACTACTTTGTATAAGAAAACTGTTAAAAAGAATAATGTTCTACAGTATGGCAGTATGCATCCGAATCATACGAAATTTAATGTGTTGAAGGGACAGGTAATTCGAACTATGAGACTTTTTAATGATGGTGATAGTCTCATTGTTGCATTGCAAACACTTAATCAAGAGCTTTTAGAAAGAGGCTATAGCAGTAAACTTACTGATTCTCAAATAGCAGAAGGATGACGGCATAGGTCAGGCAAGTGCCAGCCATACTTTTCCCCCCTCCCCACTAGTACTAACAATAGGGATAATACTGACAATACTTTCTCAAGTGACACTTCCACTGATACCTCTAGGAATAAACTAAGGATACCATTGACTTTTGCCAGCAATGTGCATGTAGCATGTGATATTATTAAAAAGAACTGGGATATTCTGTCTACTGTACATGAGTTGAATGGGGTCATTGGCACACAGCCAGATTTTGCTTTTAGAAATAATAGATCACTTAAGAGTCAGCTCTGTTATCGATCCTTTAATACTAAATCAACTAAAATATCTGATAGACTTGGTACATATATGTGTAGGAATTGTATGGCCTGTACACATACACACATTGGTAATCATGTCACACATCCCACTTTGGGTTTTAAGATAGACTCTGCTTTTTATGCAGATTGTCGAACAAAAAATGTCTATTTTTGCTATTGTACTACCTGCTTCTCATTTTACATATGGAAAACAAATAGGGTGTTTAAGGCTAGAATACTTGAACACCTTAGGGACATTAGGAATGTTAAAGAAACCAGCGCACTCTCACTACATGTAGCTAAAGAGGGTAAAGAACACAAATTTAGCTTTATGGTACTAGAGATTCTGCAAAGTACCAAGAGAGGAGGTGACATAAATAATAGAACAGAATCTAGTGAACAGAAATGGATTTTGCGTTTTCAAGGTGATAAACCTCCTGGTTTAAACAACAGAGTTTCCCTGAAACCCTTCCTTAAAGCACGGGCATTAAAGCATTGATTTCTCTTTTAATATTTTATTATATATATTTCAATAGTCCATCTTTTATTATTTTTTACTATTGTATTTGTTACCATTTTTAAGTACATATTGTTCATTTAGTCTGTTTTTATTCAATTGTTTAAAGATCTATATATTCTACGGATGTATTTCATCACATGGCTTTTTAGCTATGATGCACATTTTATCTGAGTTTTGATTGGATGTTTTAGTGTTTAAAAATGTAACTATTATTCTATCTTTGTTGGTCTGATGAAGCGGATGTTATTCTGAGAAAGCGCTTACCTTACTACAATAAAGGACGTATTGATTTTCACTGCTGTGTGGAACCAGATTATTTTTCTTTTTCTTGGAGTTCTAGAATTGTTTGGGATTTTTGGAGTGAGTGGACTGTAGTCTGGTATAATAAGACTTTATCATTAGTGATATGCTTTTTGGTTAGATTGCAGAGTTGCTTATATTGAAGGAGGGTGGCTGGGTGTTTATTTTTGTTGTAAAGTTTCCATGTAAATAGTGTTTTGTACTTAGTTTTGCCTGATGTTTGGCCGGGGATATCAAGGTGCAGTCCATGGTGTGAAAAATACCCAATCTACTGATGTGGCTATTGCAGCTTTGTTGTTTGCACATGTTGCTGCTGTTTAACTCTTAAGTAATTGTGATCAGCAGCATGCATTTGGAGTGATTTGCTGCTGGGTAAGATGTGGATGTAATAATAAACAGCATCTCCAAATCAGAGTCCATTTTTTGACACACCTTAGAGTTGATTGTTCAGTCTTCATGAATTGGAACACTACAAGTGTATTATGATCACGTTTCTGATAATTGCAACACATGGTTCAGAAAAAGAAGCAGTCGCAAGATCACATGCAAGAGTGGCTGACATGCAACTCAGGTAGACTTCCTCCTGGTAAGGAAAGGGCACTGGGGTAGACTCAGTGATTGCAAAGTCATTCCCAGTGAAACAGCTGGCCAACAGCATAAATCAGTGATTGCCACAATCAGCTGCAAGCAGCGGTCAGAAAAGGCTCTGTTGGTCAACACAGACCAGGCTGAAGACCTGGAAGTTGACCAGTTCTAGGAATTACTCAGGGCTCTAGCACCCCAAGAAGAGGACGAAATAAGTGGAGTTGAAGAAGAATGGCAGTCCCTCAAAACAGCATGTGTGTGGACTACAGAACAGATATGTGGCAAAGCTGGGTATGGAAATAAGGTACATAAGGAAAGCTGGTGGTGGAATGTAGACCTTCTAAGAAGTCATCAAAAGAAAGGAGTGCAGGAAAAAGTGGGAGATAGAAAAGATGGACCAGGCTAGGAAGGAATACTGGCTGGCTAACAAAGAATGTAAGAAAGGAGTTGCAGTAGCAAAGATTAGAGCTTTGGTGGCACTCTACTGGCTTCTGGAAAATGACTCAGTAGGTGACACAAAGAAACTATATCAGGTTGCAAGGCTAAGAAAGAAAGATAAAGAAGACAGTCAGACACCCTTCATAATGGATGCCAGCATCAACCTGCTCACCAGTCCACAGGACATCAAAGGGCAGATGGAAAGAATACTTTCCAGCAGCTTCTAAATTAAGAAACCCCCACAAAAGCTGTACTACCCAGACACAGCCTACGATGAGAGAAGAAGAGGAGAATACCCTAGAAGAAGTAAGAATAGCACTAAATAAAATGAAGTCAGGGAAAGCAGCAGGTTCATATGAGATCACAGCAGATGTGATAAAGATGCTGTGTGAGATAGGGAAGAAATGGCTCCTGAGGGTACTCATAGAAGTGTGGAGAGAAAGGTGTATTCCAGATGACTGGCGAACAAGCATACTTGTGCCAGCATACAAAAACAAAGGAGACATCCACAACTGTGGGCGGTACAGAGGCATCAAACTCTGTCACATTGCACAAAAGTTCTGGAAAGAGTGATTGATAAACAAATACATCAGAGTAATAGAAAGTAAGATGGGAGATGAGCAGTTCAGATTCAGAACAGGATGCAGCACAACTCACCCAATGTTTGCAGTGAGACAGATAGTTGCGAAGAAGCTAGAAATGAGAAAAAAGTTCAAATGGGCTTTCCTAGACTTGAAGAGAGCATATGACAAGGTCCCAAGTAAGCTGATTTTGGCAGTACTGTGGTGGGTCAAAGTACCAGAAACATTGGTGGAATTAGTGCAGGCTATGTACAAGGATCAAATGACTTATGTACGAATAGGCTTCAGTCTCACAGATGGATTCCCAGGCAGAGTAGTTGCACATCAGGGTTCAACTCTGAGCCCACTGCTGTTCATACTGGTGATGGACTACATTAGCAAACAGGTCAGAGGAGACAGGTCAACAAAGTTGCTGTATGCAGACAATGTGGCATTACAGGTAGATTGAGCAAGAACTTCAGCAAAGGATAGGGGTATAGAATGCAAAATTTAGGGCACATGGGATGAAACTAAGTACAGATGACAGTGTTAATGGCAGCAAATTGGGAAAATCAAAAAAGCTGAGAATTGAAATAGAAGGAAAAATACTTGAACAGGTTAATAGTGTTAAGTATGTGGGAGGGGTGGTTAAGGAGAAGGTATGTATGACTGAAGAGATCAAAGCTAGAATCAGAGGAGTTGCTGCTAACTGGCAGAGAGTGTTAGATGTAGTGTATGACAGATGAATGCCAAAGAAACTCAAAAGTAAGGTGCACAAAACAGCGATGCAATCAGTACTACTGTATGGTACAGAAACCTAGGTAGTAAAGGTAGAACAGATAAGGAAGCTAGAGGTGATGGAAATTAAGTGCCTGGGACATCAGGTGGTAGGATGCACACTGTTGGACAGACAAAGAAATGAGAACTTATTAAAGCCAAAATAACTCCCATGGCAGAAAAAAAATCAAAGAAAACAGATTACTGTGGTTCGAGCACGTGTAGAAAAGCAGAAGACAATCTGAAGAGGATTTGAGACAGACAGGAAGAAGGTAAGAAGAAATGAGGGCACTCAGCAAAGCGGTGGATAGATTGTATGAGAGAAGATCTGTGACAGTCAGGCATGAGTGTTGAAGAAGGCATTGATTGACAGAAATGGCTGCAGTTAATACGATACCATGACCCTATGTAGAAAATGGGAAAAAGTGGGTAGATGATGATGATAGTTCTGACCGAGGGTAGAAGGGATCTGGAGATTTACCAGCAGATTAGTCCACGACTGGTAGCACTGCAGGCCACCAGACTGTGGTGGGGAAGCAAGAACAAAGCCATATAATAAAGCTCGCAGTTTACTCCGTATATCTACACATCATCACCTATGGTTATAAGCTTTGGATACTGACTGAAATGATTAGACCTCAGCTACATGCATCAGAAAGGAAGCTCCTTTACAGGGTAGCTAAGGTCGCTGTCTGTTAAACAGTATAGTGACTACTTCTCTACACTGAGAAGAGACATTTGAGGTGGAGTACAGTAAGAAAAGTCCTTGTGGAAGACCCAAGACACTCTGGAGGGATTATGCTTCTCAGTTTGTCTGAGGATCCAACAGAATGAGCTGGAAAATATACTCTACTGACCATATACAATTCTAA